>NC_142769.1:49764268-49914268 GCF_988280905.1 Pimephales promelas | reverse complement strand
GCTTTGCCTGGTGATGAGTTCATGGACAGATTTAATTCTCTTGTTGACCTGGATTAAATGATAACTGACAGACGTCATCTAATTTGAAATGGTCTTGCACAAGTGGCAAAAGGTGCGATTGTTGCAGAATGAAGAAATGGATTATAACTGTAATCTCTCAGAGTGATTGTTTTATGTGTGTGTGTGTGTGTGTGTGTGTGTGTGTCTGTCCAACCGCTCTGCTGTGATTAATTTGGCTGTTGATGTGACGGGATTAAACAGATGTGTCAGTCTTGTTTTTGGACACACTTTCTGTATGTTCTGTTCGCTCATCAAGTGCTAAACCCTTCCTCCAACTACCCACCAATCCCTTCTGCACTCATCCATCCTTCCCTCTTTCCAGTGACCTATCTTTCCCGCATGTTTTGGTTAGATAAGGATCCTGTTCTTGCTAACAGAGTTAACATCAGTGGTCTCCAGTCTTGCTCAGTTCTAGTTCAGCTTTTTCCTTAAGTTCATCTGAAGCAGGTCCTCGGGTCCAGCAGGTGTTTTGGGGAAATCCCGAACCTTTTCCCTCCAGGAGCAGGAATGGACATCCCTGGTTTAGCTTAACCCTCACCCAAACATGTTAACTCCTTACCGGTAGTTCACTTTTAAAAAACTTTTGCTGATAATTTACTCACCCCCATGTCATCCAAGATGTCCACGTCTTTCTTTCTTCAGTCGAAAAGAAATTAAGGTTTTTGATGAAAACATTCCAGGATTTTTGACTTCAGTGAGAACCAAACGGTTCAAGGTCCAAAAGACAGTTTCAGTCCAAACTGTTCAAAGGGCTTTAAACGATTGAATGAATAAGGGTCTTATCAAGCGAAACGATCACTCATTTAAAAAAATGAAGTTTTATAAGCTCAAATGCTCGCCTTGCTCTGTTCTGTGATGAGCGTTAGTGACTCTCCTGTTCGAACTCGTTTATCAAAATGAATGAATCTTTTTCCGAGTCAATTCGTTCATTTTGTTCGTTGAATCAACCAAATGACTCAAAAAAAGATTCGTTCATTTTGATGAATGAGTTCGAACGGGAGAGTCACGAACGCGCATCACAGCTCAGGGCTTCCGTACAAACGGTGCACTTGACAACAGCAACATTCAAAACGTTACTGCAAAAATGTCAGCTTATGTGAACATTATCACCCTGCTTTGATGTTAAAATTACACTATGCTAAAATGCGTAACAAAAGCGCTTCCCAACGATTGAAACATTTTTTTCATGATATTCTTACAACATTCAGAAAGCTAATAAGAAATGTTCACAGATGTTTTGATCGAGTAGTTGTTCTGTTGAGTTTGCTGTTGTGTTGTGTCCGTTGATGACGTCGGCTAGCGCAACGGCGAGGCGTGGATGACGTTGCTCGGTAAACTTTAAAGTAATAATTTAAATATTTTTAATTTACTCAAAAATGTTGATAAAAACGTGATTTTTTTTTTAAAGTTTCACCAACTATATACAACAAACTTTAATTGCAATGTTACTGCTCCAATTCTTCTTTCTGTCCTTCGTTCTTTTACTTATTTCTGTTGTTTTTTCCCCCGTCTGTCTTTCTGTCATTCCTTCTTTCTATCTACCTTTCTATCATTCCTTTTGTCTCTGTCATTCTTGTCTGTCTTTCTTTCTTTCTTTCTATTTTTCCTTTCTGTCTGTCATTCCTTTAGTCTTTCTATCACTAATTCTTTCTCTGTCAGTTCTCCTTCATGTCCGTCATTCTTTTCCTTCTTTCTGTCTTTTTTTCAGACTGTCATAATCTTTTTGCCCTTCTCTCTCTCTCTCTCTTTCTCTGCTTCTGATCTCATTGCGGTGTGTTTGTGAAGCAGGCAGAGTGCTGCTTATGTAACACTGCGGCGTGTTTTTGCTGACACATATATGTGAAAGAGGATTGGCGTGAAGCCCTGGAAAGAGAATCTGATGTTTGGGGATTATTTCATATTGATGCATGTTTCTTTCAAGCGCTCGGTCCCTGCAGGCACCTCAGATGTGACCTGTGTTATCAGAGGACAGTGTGAAAGCTGAACATGGAGAATGGAGACACCGGCTGAGCTGAACAGCACCCACCCCCCCCCCCCCCACACACACACACACACCTCGTTCCCTGTTCGTCTCGCACCGTCTCACTGTTTCTCACACACTGTCCTGCTGCAGGCAGATATTCCCTGATGCTCTCCCTCCACATACAGTTTCACACTCATTGACTCATGTGCACACACACACTCTAAATATGCTGGGTTGTTTTAACCCAACTTTGGGTAAAATATGGACAAACCCAAATGTTGGGTTAAAAATGTAATTAAAAATTTTAACCCAATGGCTGGGTTAGTCCATATTTGACCCAAAGTTGGGTTAAAACAAGTGTGCACACACACATCTGGTTCCCTATTTTTGTGGGGACTTAATGATTTTTATACTGTACAAAGTGTATATTCTGTCCCCTTACACTAACCCAGAAAACTTAATGCATTTTTACATTTTCAAAAAAATATAATTTAGTATGTTTATTAGGCAATTTCCCTCGTCTGGTCCCCACAATGTAAGTGATCTCAGGTTTTACTATCCTCACACACACACACAAGTCTTTAAAAAAAAAAAAAACATTTCTGCGGCCCCCATTTATTTTTATAGTTTTATACACTTGATGTATTACAACTATTGTCTCGTTTACATCTAAGATGTAAAAACCAGCATGTGTGTTTGTGACGACATTAGATAAACGATAAGTGGGAGAAAATCAAGCTTTTAATGGTGTTTATCCATGTGGTGTTTGTATTATGCTTTAAGATTAACCATGTGTAAATTTATAAGTTAACACCATTGTTGAGTATTTTCTGCTTAAAGAGGAACTTGGCAACTATTTCAACTTAATAAAACCGTTTAGAAACCATTTGTATGGTTAAAGGTATAGCGGAGGATTTTCTTTTTCCGGGTGGGTAGTCTATACTATTGGTCGATCTAAGTGTCAATCATTCTGGTGATATGTTTACGTAAGGCCGTCGTACGTGCTCGTCCCTATAGTTTTCACTTTCAGGTGTATTATGTCGGAGTTGCGGTTTCAGCCATTCCTTTGAAAATGGCTGAGGGTCGAAAGAGAAAAAAAATGTATACGAAGTGTATGATAAGAAAAGAAAGGCCGCAGAATATAGAAACAAGACCAGAGTGATTTTGGGTTAATATCACATGCTGGCGTGCGCTAAAAGCACAGGTTGGGCTTCTCACTGACGCCGCAGTCGCGAAGATTCTACCAGACAGGTAAAGTTTGTCATGCTATTTGGAGAAATCCATTTAAAATCACTAGTAAAAGTTAATGCAAGCTACTTAGCAATGCTAGCCCTGGCACAAGTCATGCACCGCATAGACACGGTAAACATCTCAATTTGTCTAAAGTAGCCTTTTGACCAAAATGGTAAATGGTATCACGCTGAAATATTCTAAAACCTTGTGTGTTTATTATTACACAAATGCAACAAGCTACTTCTCCATACGCAACTATGTATAAAAATAACTTATTAATACCTACGTATTAACAATGAGACATATTAGGTTAAGGACCAACGTAATAGCACTGCTTATATGTCGCTATGTAACGTAATTGCGATTTGCAAAATAGTTTCCTCAGAATGATCGTATTTCGTGTGATACAGGGTTGCACATATCATGTCTTGAGTCCTCGGTCACTCAATCGATCAGTATAATAAGTAAATAAAACACGGAAGGGCATTTGACATGTTGTCTTTTTTATGAATATTTTTGAGTTAGTTTACAATTTGCAACATAATTGTGCAAGGCGTAATAGTAGGTGTTCCCTGTCGGGAGTGTTGTGTTTGTGCGTGCATTTTTTATTTTTTTTTAAATTGGAGAGGGCGGGTCTTCTCTAAAATTCGGAAAGATCCTCCACTATACCTTTAAATAACCTGTTCTGGTGTGTTCCCAGGCGGAAAACCAACTTTGCAACATTTGGACTAACGTAAGCGGGAGGAGTGCGAATGCAAGTGAGTTTTATTACGACAGTGTTGTGAAATATACGCCGCACAGCTGTAGGGGGAGATCGATGAGAAAACATGCGACAACAAAAGTGAAAATCAGCGAAGAAATGGCTAGAGTTGCCAAGTTCCCCTTTAAAACTGCAGTGAACCAAAGACAGTCTCAAAAAACACGGTTTGAAATCGCTGGTGTTTCTGACGTCACACACTACCATGTACTAATCAGGTCAACGTGCCGGCGTGCTTTAGCATATCATTAACGGCGAACTAGCAGGGGAGTCGACTCGTAAGAGATGCCAGGTTATGCCGGTATATTTTTCTGTTGATATAAAAAAAAATCGGGTAGATTTAGTAATATAGCGGGTGTATGATGTATATTACGATGTCACGATAAACTATATGTTTCTCCACTGACGTTCTGAGATGTTCAAAGTGTTTGATGTCAGAAGGCAGCCGTCTGACTCTGAGATAGCGAACGGGAACAAGTTTGATACAACCCGATCTCACAGGAATTCGTACGAATTTTACGAGGTGGCTAATTCGTACGACCTCACTCGTACGAATCAATGCGATTTTGCTAAATCGTACATATTTAACGAATTAGCCAATTCGTATGAATGACCTACCCCTGACCCCGCCCCTAAACATAACCGTCGCGTGGGTTTAGACAAATCGTACAAATTCGTACGAGTGATGCCGTATGAATTAGCCACTTTTGAATCACTCGTACGAATTGGTCGTGAGATAGCGTAGGTTTGATAGCGTAGTCAAGCAGAAGGCTAACCGTATTAATCCCGTTATGTGTCTGACGTCGCTCCATTGTGCAGCGTTTAGCTCAGTACGTTGACTGAGCAAGTGGATTTCTGAGCTGGTGTGAGTGAGTGAGTGGAGGCGGGGTTAATTAGCATATCCATAGAACTGCGTATATAAAATGAGGCAAGGGTGTAGAGTTACGTTCAAGCTATTATAAGGAATGAAGAACTGGAAAAAAGATTAAATATGTCATTTTGGTGATCAAAGATGAGTTTTAAGGGATAAAATGATTGATTACTTAATGATGATAATAATAACTAATAGAGAGTGTTTTCAGCGTGTGCTGAATATAACTAGCACTTGATCTGACGATGCGGTTAGTGTTAACAATGGATTCAAACAATTACAGTTTGTCTCTCTGGCATTGGGACGATAATGTGCTCATTTTCTGTAATTGTATAACCGCCATCATTTTAATGTGTGGGTTGTTTATGATTGAACACTAAAGGCTTGTTGAAATTCACTTACTGCATTTACTTCTCCATCCATCTCTCAGTCTTCTGTGTTTCAGCTTGAAGCCTCCTCTGGGTTTTGATTCGTCAGGTTGCGAGGGTCACTGTCAGGTCAGCGTTGACAAAGTGTCACTTCCTCCAGGCTTTTCTCGAGACACTGAATCATGACGCCATTGCTGTGTTGAAGATGCCACGAACAGCCTGCATCATTCAGACGCTTGTAGATCCCCTCGGGGGGACATCCATGTGGAGATCTGGAGCATGTGACGGAAAGTGAGGGTTTAATCTGCATCCAAAGTGGACGTATTTTGGAGGGATGGGTGTATGTCGAGTGATGTACGGATGGATGGGTTCGAGACACCCCTCGCTGCAGCCTGTAGCACGATGACGTAGCTGGATGGTCCAACACGTGTTGGACCCTGTAACGCGCGCATGCGCACTAGTCAAGTCAAGTCATCTTGATTTATATATCGCTTTTAACAATTTAGATTGTTTCAAAGCAGCTTTACATAGATACGCATATAATTTAATGTAACAGATTGTTTTTGCTTTATAGCGGTTCATGAATAATGTTATTTTACAGCTAAAGTTAGTTTTGATTCTGTCGAAATAATTTGTTATTAAATTAGGGGATGACACCGTTCTCTCTAAACAGACTTTAAACGCGATCCTATGATAAACGCTGATGGCACATGCACATTAATAATTCATAGGCCTAGTTAGTGTAGAGAGTTGGTGAATAATCGTTGATCTTCCAATACATTTAAATATGGTCACGAGCGAAGCTCTTATTTTCAGAGCTTTCAGAATAAAACTTTTTTTTTAAAAAAATAATTGCGACTTTTTCCTTACAATTGCGAGTATACTTTTCGCATACTGACTTTATTTCTCAGAATTGTGAGATATAAAGTCAGAATGGCGTGAAATAAAGCCTCAATCGCATGTTATAAAGACAGAATTAGGTGAAATAAAGCCTTAATCGCATGTTATAAAGACAGAATTAGGTGAAATAAAGCCACAATCGCATGTTATAAAGACAGAATTAAGTGAAATTAAAAGCCTCAATCGCATGTTATAAAGACAGAATTAGGTGAAATAAAGTCGCAATTGTGTGCTATAAAGACAGAATTAGGTAAAATAAAGCCTTAATCGCATGTTATAGAGACAGAATTAAGTGAAATTAAGCCTCAATCGCATGTTAAAGACAGAATTAGGTAAAATAAAGCCTCAATCGCATGTTATAGAATTGCGTGAAATAAAGTCGCAATTGTGTGCTATAAAGTCAGAATTCTGACCTTTTTTCTCGCAATTCTGAATGTATAACATAAATGCAAGTTTATTATTACAAGATTTATTTTCCCCATGCTGTTATTATTTTAGCATTTTCCTTACTTATTCATCAATAATTACTTATAATTATTTAACAGTATTATACTACACAGTTTGAACATCATCTCAGTACAATATTGAGCTTACATATTACTTAAAACCAATGCATTCGAATTATAATCAGAGATCGGCACTGCGCATGCGTAAATGACGTCACCAAAACACACCTCCATCCACTACGTATTGGACCATCCAGCTACGTCATCGTGCTACAGACTGCAGCGAGGACCTCTTAATGGGTTCTGTGGGCGCAACCAAGGGAGTTTAGATAAGGGTATTGACACAAATTTCCCAATTCGATTCGATTTCGATTCGATTTTGATTCGATATTGATTATTTTGGATATCAGTTCCAATAAATGGCAAATTTTCTCAAGGAAATCAAATCTTTTAACTAATGCTGTAAACTATGGAGTCCATTTGTAGCCTATAGACTTCATTAGCCTAATATGAAGGTAATAATTAACTCAGACTGTATTCGTCTGAAAGAAGAAAGTCATATACAGCTACTTGTAATTTTTGGGTGAACTATCCCTTTAAGTAAAGTGTTAACGTTTTGTCCACTTTATAATATATTTGGCATAGCGACAAGCCAAAGCACTGTGACGAACTGAATTTATTTAACTTTATGCAAATGAGCAGCGAATCAGTGTTAGATACAGATCTGACCTGATAACATAATTTGACCAAAGTGACAGTCCAGCATATTTTGCTCCTAGCTCACGCATGATTTCTTCGGCAGACAGGAGACTATAAATGAACTCCATCATACAGTATCACATGTTTTTATCCCTGAGCTTAGCCTGTTTTGGATTGACCCTGTACTTAAAGCCTTAATAAAGTGCCCTGTGGCTGTTGTTGGAGAGGATGGGGAAGCATCCACCGTATTCAGGCATTGAGTCGGCCAGAGGCGCAGCTCTCGGCACTAATTATGGATGAGGATAAGGGCAGTGGAGCGCGTGGAGATTGTGGCGTGTTGCTTTATTTAACCTCTTGCTGCTGAAGCTCAGTTCTTTGAAAAGGGGAAGAGAACTGACATTGAAGATGCAGAAAAATGTAATGGTTGGATAAGTGTGTGTGTGTGTGTGCGTGTGTGTGTGTGTGTGTGTGTAAGTCTAGGCCTGCATGTTTGCTAAGCATGTGAGGATTACATTTATTCCCTTTTAAAGGAACAATTGACTCATTTTTGAGAACTCTGTCATCTCATGTCCCATATGACTTTTTTTTTTTATCCCACAGGAACACCAAACTTCTCTTTTTTTAATTCAACGATCTGGGTTATCAAGCTCTTAAAAGGACAGAATGTACAATAGAAAAAGTTTTTCTTTTTTTTTTTTGAGGTCCAGAGAATAGTTGGTGGGAAAACGGTGGAAAAAGTTAAAGTAATAAATATATAAATAAGAAAAAAAAAACATTTGATTAAAATAATGAAAAATAAATACATAAATTCAAATAAATAAAAAATGATAAAATAAATTTATAATCAAATATTTAAAAACACAATAATCATTAGATAAAATAAACAAATAAATACATTATTTATGACAGTAAAGTACACGTAGTAGAAAAAACAAAACAAAGTAGCTTATGAGAATATACAATATTTTCCAAATAAAATTTGACACATTATTTTGTCATCATACACTAAAAGAATGCTGTGTTGCCATGTATGGATGAACCCTACTATTGGTTAAAGGCTGAGTTTGTCTAAATTTGTGTTTTTGGCGGCTGAGTTTGTCCATTTTTGACCCAATCATGGGTTGAAACAACCGAGTATTTTTGTTAGAGTAAAATGATATTTTATACATTAAAACAGTAATGGTTTTAAAACCCCTGCCATAGACAAGCAAAAAGTAGTACATTTGTGTGACTACAATTTTGAACCATCACTTCAACTAACGTTACCCGCGAGATTAGATAAGTTGGTAAATGGGACAAATAATATCTAAATTTAAAAAACTGCAAAATCATACATGACCCACTAATTCAGAACCACTAGGTTACAGAGATCGTACTTACATCTGGAACGACGGAAGGGAAACGTGTAGGCTACTGGGGTTTGGGGATGGTGTCTTTTAAGCAATTTATTTGGGTTAAATGCCATATTATCGTTAAAATATGTTTCAGTCAGTCAGTCTGTCGTCTGATGTCACTCAGACTCTTTCGCGCGCTATTTGTCTCTCTCTCTCTGTCTCTCTCTCCTCTAGCGACACCCAGCGGAAATATAGTGCAGCGCAAGAGCACGCCTGATCACGTGGGCTGCATCTTCAAGACCTCCACTCGTGATTTCTGTCTCATTTTTGACGGAGTAACATATTTAAGTGTTTGTATGTTCACGTGTTCCTTTCTTTTGTATATACATATATGTCTCAATTTATTTTATTTTAGCATACTGTTTGATAACCGCGGCAAAGAATTGATAAAACAGTTTGGAAGATTATTTATCATTATTATTTGATTTAAATATTTTTGTACAAAAATATTTTAGAATATTATTTTATTTTGACTTGACTTGGCTAGGATAACATTTTCAATGTGTGTGTCTGCGCACGTACAGTGACTGAAGAGTTTGTGTCGCGTGGGGAAAGTTGCGCGAGGAGCTCCAGTGCGCGTGGATCAGAATGTGATGATCACGGAGGATCGTTTAATCATATCAAACTCATCATATCACATGAACAAGGATCACCTCATCAGATCAAGCACACCACCACGAGCCTGGTCCTGCTCAACCGTTGAAACGATATTCAACCGAGAGCGCGCCTGAAATCACCAACCTGATGATGATCATGGACGCCAAGGTGGAGAACTATTAACGGAGAAGGTAAAGTTACTCATTCATAGAGTATTTTCCTTCATGGCATTGCCGTGTTTTTGGACATGCACCATTTCTAATACCTTGTTTAAATATTGCCAATTATGTTTGGGGCTATTATTTGAAATGTATGCTATCTAGTCTTGTATTTTGGATTACCAGGTTCATTATTGAGTACCATGGTATTGCACCACACCACAGTACTTTCAGGATAGATAGATGGATAGATAGATAGATAGATAGATAGATAGATAGATAGATAGATAGATAGATAGATAGATAGATAGATAGATAAACAGACAGACAGACAAAAAGTACCAAGTGTACATTGGTAGTACCATGGTAATCTTTGAATCACTATGGCGCTGTATATAAATATGATTATTTAGTAGTACATATGTTAAAATACCACATTACTATATGATTCTATCAGTGTCACAAGATCCTTTCACAATATGTTTAAATAATAAATATATAGACAAGCAAAAGTAGTATTACCATGCATTTTTATGTGTACAATGGCAATATTCAGTACCTGATGATGCCATCACTGTATTGTGGTACTTTTGAAGTGCATATGAAGCCATGTCTAAATTCACATCCAAAGCGTCATGTGATTTTAGTCCAACTGACTTGTTTTGGTAGATTTTCCATTCAATACAGCCTGTAGAGTTATAAGATGATATTCAATGCAGATGTATGTTCATATAATCGATAGTTATTATCATTTGATCCAGTCGGGATCAGATGTTGTTTCTCAGTCCACTTGCTTTTTGATCCATGAAGTGAGTCAGATTTCTGAAGTTAAGTCGGTCTCCACCTCAGTTGTACTATCGTACTGTTCAGTTGTATATTGTCCGTTATAAATGTTTATATTTATACATTTTGGTTTGGAAATCATGCTTTTTTTTAGTGTACAGTAGGTTTGTTGCCTGGTTAGACAGAAAAACCACCACAGCTATGAGCATCTTTGGCTGCGGGGGTGGCAGTGTGAAAAATGTGGTGGTGAGCCTCCTGGGAGAACACACACACACACACATGCAAGCAGTCTGTTCACACTTGCAATGGCTTTGTTTCGCAGCACTTTGACTGATGGATGAAACTCATCTTGTTTTTCCAGTGCTATAATAACCAGTCTATTAGAAGAATGATGTCATGTTATAATCGCTCATTGTGAACACTATATATATATCCTGTTTGTCACTGATATAGCCTTCAAGCATAACGCCCTCACCATTATTAGTTTTTTGGTGCGATCCGTCCTTCACTTTAGGACTTTTTTTCTCTATTTTTTTTTCTTGTTTACTGTATTGTAATTTTGTCCTCACATATTAGCAAGCATAAATGGCGCTTGAAATGCCAATGATTATAAGTTCAAATCTTAGAGAATGCGTGTAATTTAAAGTGCCCCTAATATGTTATTTTAAAGGTTACTCATTTTGTCGTAGAGTCTGACAGTAGGTTTAAAAAAAGGTAAAAACAACATTAATTTTCTCATAATACACATTGCAACTTCAGCTTCTCTCTAAACCCCGCCTTTCTGTTAGCTTCCTCTGCTCTGATTGGTCGACCTCTCATAGCAGATCTTCCTCCACTTGAAACGCAGAGACCGAACAGTAACAATGGCGTCGTTTTACCGTATCAAATCTCATCTTTTGGAAGTGCAGCAAAGAAAACGGCGTCTTCTCGACATGAGAAGTCTTCCAGTCTCAGCTGCAACCACAGCGTTTTAGGGCGGGGCAAAGGAGACGTTGTTTTCCAGCAGCCAATGAAAGCCATAGGCTGGAATTATGCAAATTGTTACAAACCTAATACAGAGCCTAAGCCCCTCCCCTTCTGGTCGACCACCATGGGAGTAGCCTGAGTGCCAGCCCGAACTCCGCCCACAACATTTTTTGGTCGGGAAGTTCGGTCTGGATCCGATCCATTGAGGAGTAATTATGATCAGACAAGAAAAGTTCGGGCCAATCAAATTGCCAGGGCGGGCTTTATACGATGATGGACAGGTGATCTGCAAGGACGTAATCATCACGTTATGCTCAAAGATGACTGCAGCTGGACAATTGAGATGTATATATTCCGCTGTCGCGTCTGTTGTAAAATAAATCGACAGCGGATTAATTTTAATAGACGAACAGAAAACTGCAATCAAGGCATTTGTCGATCGGAAAGATATTTTTGCCCTCCTTCCCACATGATTCGGAAAAAGTGTAACTTAGAAGCTGGCTCCGATGATCACTAAGAAGATGGGACGTAATGAAAATCCTGTGGTTGTTGTGGTTTCTTCTTTGGTCGCACTCATGGAGGACCAAGTAAAAGAAGCAACACTCGTTATTTAACTTCTAAAATAAGTAAGTTCTGTAGTTGACAACTGTATGCAAAGTAGCTGCCTTACTGCGTTGCTCTGATTGGTTGTAGGTTTACCGACTATCCAATTGAGTGCAGAGTTTTTTTTTCCTGGTTCGGTTAAAGGGTTAGTTCACCCAAAAATGAAAATTCAGTCAGTATTTACTCTCCCTCATGTTGTTCCAACCCCGTAAGACCTTCGTTTATCTTCGCAACACAAATTAAGATATTTAAGATATTAAGATCGCTCCTGCATACTAGTCCATAGGCTTCTTGAGGGAATGACTCTTGCTGGCATCGAAAAGTCATTAAAGACATCGTTAAAATAGTCCAAGTGACTACAGGGGCTCAATCTTAACTTTATCAAACGACGGGAATACTTTTTGTGCGCAAAAAAAACAACAAAAATAACGACTTTATTTCAACTATTCACTTCCTTCTCCATGGGCCTGTAGTCAGTTAACGTAGTGTGATTGCGTAGAGCTACGTCACACGTAGGCTCCCTATTGGCCGACGCTGGTCATGTGTGTGTGATGCGTGTGACGTACAATAACAGAAGCTTACGCTATTAAACTAGTAAACTGACTCGCGCAGAGGGAGAAATAAACGAATAGTTGAAATAAAGTCGTTATTTTTGTTTGTTTTTGCGCACAAAAGTGTTCTCGTCGTTTGATAAACTTAAGATTGAGCCCCTGTAGTCACTTGGACTATTTTAACGATGTCTTTAATAACTTTTCGGGGACAGCAAGAGTCATTCCCTCAAGAAGCCTATGGACTAGTAAGCAGGAGCGATCTTAATATCTTAAATATCTTAATTTGTGTCCCGAAGATGAACGAAGGTCTTACGGGGTTGGAACAACATGAGGGTGAGTAAATACTGACAGAATTTTCATTTTTGGGTGAACTAACCCTTTAAGACACGCCTCATAATCAAAGCCCTACGGAGCAGTTTCAGACTCCTATTTCAACAAGAATATGAGTATGACGAAGTCAGGCTACCACGGTACCTTTCGGAAAAATATTGTATGGTAGTCAATGTAATCAAAAATTGTTAAAGGAACACTCCGACTTTTTGGGACTTTAGCCTATTCACCATATCCCCCAGAGTTAGATAAGTCCATATATACCTTTTTCATCTCCGTGCGTGCTATAAGTCTGTTTGACGCACCCACCGCTAGCCTAGCTTAGCACAAAGACTGGATGTGAATGGTTGCAGCTTTCAGACTAAGCCAAATGAGTGACAAAATAGGGCTGGGTAAAAATATCGATTCATCAATGCATTGCAATTTTTTGCTTCTCAATTCAATATCGATTCATCAAATCCTATGAATCGATTCAGCCATCCAGGCCAGTGGCGGCGCTGTGGGCTACACTCTAGTGAGAGCGTTCAGCGTTGTACAAGTCGCGCTTTAGCCCTTAGCAAAATAGCGCGATGACGGACAGCAGCTGCACTCCGTTCAAGCCTGATTCAAGACTGCACCGCCAACATTAAAAGCCGACGTTTGGGCTCATTTTGGATTCCACTGTAAGCCGGGAACTATGGAAGCTTGTTTCCGCCACAGAATGGAAAATAAAAAAGGTAATTGCGACTTTTTATCTCACAATTCTGACTTTTTTTTTCTCACAATTGGGAGTTTACCTCTCGCAATTCTGACTTTATTTCTCAGAATTGCAAGATATAAAGTCAGAATTGCGAGATATAAAGTCACAATTGCGTGATATAAAGTCGCAATTGGGTGTTATAAAGTCAGAAATGCGAGATATAAAGTCACAATTGCGTGATATAAAGTCGCAATTGGGTGTTATAAAGTCAGAATTGCGAGATATAAAGTCACAATTGCGTGATATAAAGTCGCAATTGGGTGTTATAAAGTCAGAAATGCATGATATAAAGTCAGAAATGTGTGATATAAAGTCAGAATTGCGTGATGTAAAGTCAGAAATGCATGATATAAAGTCAGAATTGCGTGATATAAAGTCAGAAATGCATGATATAAAGTCTATGAGATATAAACTTCTGAGAGGGAAAAAGGTTAGTATTTTTCCCCCTTAGAATTGGCCTGTGTGATCAGCTATTACGTGTTATTGTTAACAAAATTATAATTAGAATATAATATTGCACTTTTTTGAGTATGCACATTTTGTGCTTCTGTTTACATTTCTTTTATAACTTGAATGTATAGGAAGAAAGAAATATACTTTCTACTACTTAGTTACTTGCACTTTAGAGGTGTTGTTAAAGCACTGTACAGTGCTCGTCACAGTTGTGTTTGAATTCAACACATACAATATTGTAAATTTGTATTCTGCTGAATAAACCATGACTGGAAACAAACATGCTGGGGTCAATTTGTTCTTTAACATTGGTAAAACTGCGCACATTACTTAAAAATATACTCAGGCACTTAATTACTTGTGTATTTACTTATTATTGAATCGATATCGAAGCTAATAAGTCAATATTGAATCGAATCGAAATCGAATCGAATCGAAGCCTCAAGAATTGAAATCGAATCGAATTGTGAAATACCTAACAATACCCAGCCCTATGACAAAATAACGCAAACGTTTTCCTATTTACATGTTGTGGTTTGTATAGTCACTGAGTGTGCAAATATCATGGCCATATGAGACACAGACATCTTTTAACCGTATAAAATCAAATCTCCAGTGTCCCTTAATGACTTCAGACCTGTGGCGTTAACGTCACTCATTATGAAAACATTGGAGAAGATCGTGAAAGACGAACTTTTAAAATCTGTCCAAGATCTACTAGATCCGTTTCAATTTGCCTATAGGCCGAACCGGGGTGTGGAAGATGCTGTCTGTACTCTCTTGAATTTAATTCATACCCATCTCGAGAATGCAAAGAGTTTTGTGCGGCTGGTTTTTATCGACTTCTCTTCAGCTTTTAATTGTATCCAACCACATATTTTAGCAGGGATTCTGAAAGGTACATTTAATATAGATCCCAGTCTTATTTGTTGGTTGATGAATTTCTTAACTAATAGGTCTCAACGAGTAAGAGTGAATGGTATGCTATCTGATGTTCTCCTTTCTTCCTCCGGCTCCCCTCAGGGCTGCGTCCTCTCCGCGATCCTATTTATTTTATACACAAACGCTTGCCAAAGCCGGCATACTGGGCGTCATATCATTAAGTTTGCCGACGACTCGGTAATAGTGTCATTGCTGACGCATAACGACCCTGAGCATGGTGCTATTTTAAATGATTTTACAGAGTGGTGTAAATCGTCTTTCATTAAGATTAATGAAACAAAAACTAAAGAAATGCTGATTGATTTTAGCACAAATTCTCACGCCGTCTCTTCTACTCTTATTAATGACCAAACTATAGAAGTGGTGAAACAATATAAATACCTAGGCATTATCATTGATGACAAACTCACTTTTGAGCCACAGGTTGACGCCATCTGTAAGAAATCACATCAACGTATGTTTTTTTATCGTAAACTTCGCAATTTTAATGTCGATAACACTTTTATGAGGATGTTTTATTGTTGCTTTATTGAATCTATCCTTTCTTTTGCTCTTGTGAGCTGGTTCGGGTCCATCACACTCAAAAATAGAAATAGGCTACAATATTTAGTGAAAGTGTGTGGCAAAATTTCCAATAACCATTTGTCCGATATAAAAGTCTTATACGAGACAAGGACCCTTAAGAAGGCACAATCGATATTGGCCGACCCTAGTCACCCCTTGAACAGTTGTTTCATCTTATTGCCGTCGGGCCGCAGATTCAGTTTACCTAAATGCAAGACAAATAGACATAAAAATTCTTTTGTCCCTTCAGCTATAGGCCTTTGTAACAAGTCAATGTAAGTTGTAGATCCGTGTGTAGCATGTAATTGTTTAGGTGTTTTAAACTTTATTTTATTTATTACTGTTTGTACGGCTGCTGTTTGTATTTATGTGTATGTGTTATGTCATATGCTGCGGCACAACAAATTACCCCTCGGGGTTAATAAAGACTCCTTGAACCTTGAACCTTTTTAAATACTATATTTTCTGAAGGGGAAGCACTGCTACTTGGGCAGAGTGATAACCATCACCTGAGACGCACCGTGACGAGGAGCAGAGAGTTCGCTTCGCTCAGTGTTGGAGTAAAGAGTCAGCAATTACTAACGTTAGATAGAAAAGCATAGTTTATCATGGGTGTTTGCTTTATTGTATGAGCTGTGACAATAAACAGGGGAGACCAGGTACACTCTAAAAAATGCTGGGTTGTTTTAACCCAATTTTGGGTCAAATATGGACAACCCCGAAATGTTGGGTTAAAAATGTAATGTAAAAATTTAACCCAACGGCTGGGTTAGTCCATATTTGACCCAAAGTTGGGTTAAAACAACCCAGCATTTTTTAGAGTGTAATACAGTACCATGTTTCGTTGATTTCCAACCAAAAACTGGCTGCGCCCGCCTACGCACTTCCGCTCAATTTCATTTTCCTTCAGTACTGCGTCTGGGACCGCTCCATATCCTTAGGTTTCCAGAAATCAATTTTTTGTAGGACCAATCAGCGAATAGAGGGAGTGGCTGAGAACGATGACGTTGATGTAGTGCGTCAGTTTGAGTGCAGTAATGGCAGTGGAGAAAGACGTGAGAAAAGCTATTCGGTCCGTTGTTGGAAAAGAAACTGCCGAATATACAGAATTTAAAGCCGGATTGTTGTCGTCTCACCTCTTGTTGCACAACTGAGGACCAAGTGAAGGAGGCAGAAAGGTTGGAAGTTTGTGCTGGGCAGCTCGTGCACAATGACCGTGACATTTTGGACTTTAGCCTGGTGTTCGCGGTGTTCGGAAGCCCCGAGTCCTGGCTGCTAAACTATTGTTGAAGATCCGCTCAGGAGTCATGTCAGTCGCTCAGATTCCCAACAGTAAATTTACTGATTCTTGTGATGAATAGAACATTTTGAGCCCCTTTGTGCACTCGTACAGGAGGTTGGTGTGTCAGTTTTACATGTTGTAAATCATACAAATTGGTTGTGATTTAAAAAAAAAAAATTGTCATAAATAAAAATTTGAAAACCCATACTTTGGAGACTATATTTGATTTTCAGTTTTAGATGTCAATGGTTTATTTGTTTTAATAAAAAAAAAAACAACTAAATGCCATATAAAAATGTACAAACACATACTTTGAAGACCATAATTAAGGTAATTAAGAAACAAAAATACGTAATATGAAAAATTGTTGTTTATTACACATCTGCAGACAGACTGATCATTCACTGTAACTTACAGCATTGACTGAATAATCACTGTCCTTCATGTCAAATATACATTTCGAATTAATAATTGTTCCTAGATTAACAAAACCTGCAGCTCTCGTTGACTGAAATCCTATTGTAAATTTAATCCTCTGATCATTCGGAGTTCGGACTTGTTGTTTCTTTTTACTGTCTATGGTTGTTTCCAGCCGTTTCGGCGCATGACATACGTCACTCACGACCACACATTAGCGATTGGCTATGGCAGATCGTGAGTGACTCTGGGCAGATCCAATAGATTTGAACTTTAATAGTGAACCCGCCTACAAGGAAGGAAACGTTTCTCAATTGAGGGAGGCCAGACTCTCTGTACAAATGAAACGTATGTACGAGAGTCTGGTAGAACCAGGCTACCAAAAACGCACCCAGATTTATAAATATCACATGAATAAATAATTATTATTACAGGAATCAATATATTTTAAATGCAATTTATTAGCTGAACCAAATGTATTCAACAGTATATAATATACAGTAAAATTGCATTACTATAGGATAGAATAAGGGGAAAGTAATAGCACAAATTGTTTTTGCACAATGAACTCACAGCCTATCGTACCCTTTTGCACGCTCAAGTTCGTTATTTCCATGGTTATTTCAAATTTAGGCTACTAGGCGCGCCGCGCGCAGGGTGCAAGTTCAACGCGGTGAACGCACTCGTTTTTTTCCAAGCGCGTCCGCACCGCATCAAGATAAAAACATATTCATACCCTAATCATATAATAGTATCACTAACGTTACATTAGATCTGGCTAAAGGCACTGTTACAGTAGGTCATCTAAAAACATAACGGGACACTTACCTCAGCCGCAGGTGATCCACTTGTCCTGTCTGTGCTATCGATGGGATGGCCGTATCCTTCAGCACATTATGGTCCGTGTGGCAAATTCCATTTTTTCAAAATAGTCGTCCATTGAAATGTACCGAGCAAACATAATGTCCCTTGATAATCTATTTAGGTGTGTTTGGATAAATATCCAGAGTAAGTTAGCCATTTCTTCATCCAGTCAGCGTTTTTAGTTGGAATTCTGTGAAACATGGTATTACCTCCCCTGTTTACAGTCGCAGCTATTTACAATAGAGCGAAAACCCATGACTGTAAACTACGCTTTTACTATTTATAAATTGCTGACTCTGTTACCCAAACACTGAGCGAACTCTCCGCTCCTCACCACCGCGTGTCTCAGGTGATGCGGTTATTACTTCGTCAAAGTAGCAGTGCTTCGCCTTCAGAGAATAGTTCCCAGGTTTTATATGGTTAAAAGATGTCTGTGTCTCATTTGACTTTGTTATTTGTACACTCTGTGACTATACAAATCACAACATGTAAATAGGAAAACAATTGCGTTATTTTGCCACTCATTTGGATTACTATGAAAGTGCAACCATTCACATCCAGTCTTTGTGCTAAGCTAGGCTAGCGGTGGGTGCGTCAAACAGACTTATAGTACGCACGGAGATGAAAAAGGTATGTATGGACTTATCTAACTCTGGGGGGTAAGGGGAATAGGCTAAAGTCCCAAAAAGTCGGAGTGTTCCTTTAACCTTTTATCGCAATAATATCGCTATAATGAGTTCAGCGTCCTGTTTTTTGTTTTAAAAAGTGTCTTGTTTTACCCAGAATGCATTGAAGTGTACTCTTACTTAAGATAGTCAGTCTTAAGTGTCTGATTTAGATGTCTATCTGAAGTCTGACTATCCACTATATCAAAGCCATAGTCAAAGTCGGACCAGGTGAAGATAATGAGGAAATAACACCTAACGATTAAAGTGTGTTCAAAACGGCTTCACAAGTGCCCCGCTCACTTTTATTAGAAATACGCTCTTCTTCTGAAGCTGAAACACGTGTGTTTTTTCCTCTGGAGAATGTACTCTAATGACTCGGTCCTCCATAATTATCATTTTCATAGCGCTTCATCTCTGTGTCATGTTTGTTTGCGTGTGTATCTGACTGAAAGCTTCCGTCATCCTGTTTTAATGAAGGGCAGCTTTATCTTCCGGCACCTCAGTGGGCAGCTGGCATTAGGACCCCTGATTTCACACATCCCACCTCATCTTATCCGTCACTTTAGGCCTGTTTTAGACACAAGCACAATCCGCCACGGCTGCGGTGTGTCATCATTCATCAGCCGCTTCAATACAGAATGACAGCATCACTGCACTAATAATGACAGTCCCATTCAGACACATTTCAGTCAAATGACATGCGATCATTGAGAGGTTATTTTAACGGTTAATAGTCGCCTACTCTTTAACTGAGTCGAACTGTGATGAGTTTGAGTTCAGTTGAGCTGAGGTGTTGTGTGAAAGAGTCTGCTCACCCACATATCTCTGAGCCCTATTGACTTAAATTGCACAAAAAATACTGGAGCATTTTTTTTTTCTGAATATTTCAAAACTTTTATTTAATGTTTTACACCAGAAATGAAGTCTGAGAAGTTTGGAATGACATCGGTGAGTAAGTGATGACAGTTTTCTTTATTTGGGGGGCAAACTAAAATTAAAACCTTTTTAATTGTGTTGAATTTAACCAAAGCTGAAAGAACATTTCAAATGAAATTTTATTTGAGCTGAGTGAAGTAAAACTTAAATTAATTTTGATTTAATAACTCTATTAACTAACTGTTTCCTTATATTAATATGTCATAAATTAGTCTAGAATATTTAATAAAATAAATAAATAAAATAATTATTTTATGAATGGTTCATTGAATGTAAGTCTGTAATATATTTATAATATAAAATAAATAGATAGAAAATGATATAGTCCATATATTTTAGCATTTTAGCTTATACAAGTCTAAATATTATTTATATAATGCTATATATATATATATATATATATATATAAATAAAATATAATAAATAACAAATAACATTGATAAATACAATTTTATATATATATATATATATATATATATATATATATATATTAGGGCTGTGAATTGATTAATCGCTATTAATTGCATCTAAAAGAAAAGTTTTTGTTTACATAATATATGTATGTGTAGTGTGTATAATTATTTTGTATATATACACACACATATGCATGTATATATTTAAGATAAATATGTTATTAAATATATAAAATATTTATATTTATGTATAATATTAATTGTGTATAAATATATATAATGTATATACATGCAAATATTTCTTAAATGCATACATGCACGTGTATGTATTTATATATACAAAATAATTATACGCACTACACACACATATATTATGTAAACACAAACTTTTATTTTGGATGCGATTAATCGCGATTAATCGTTTCACAGCCCTAATATAATATATATTTCTTAATTTTAGCATTGCTGTAAGTCTATAATATATTTATAATGTAAAATAGATATATACAAAATTATATCTATAAAATATATTTATAAATTAATTAAGTCTATATACTTTAGCATTTTAGCTTAAATAAGTCTAAATATAATAGCTTTATATAATGCTAAAACAAAGGAATATATATATATATATATATATATATAAAATTGTTTCTGTTTGTATATTATAAATGTATCTTACACTTTACAATAAGGTTTCATAAGTTAACTACATTAGTTGACTTATAATGAACTGCACTTCTACAGCATTTATTAATCTGTGTTAATGTTAATTTCAAAATGTACTAATACATTATTAAAATCGAAAGTTGTATTTGTTCGCATTAGTTAATGCACTGTGAACTAACATGATTTTTTGGCATAAAAATCATAAGATCAGGTTCTGGAGTGATTCGGTGTGACATTTGTCCAACATTTCCCTCTCAAAATCTGCCCTGCCACTATCACAAAGCAACCGGATCTCATCCTGAAACTTTCTGGGTCTGATGTGCATTATTCTGACAGCTGAAGATGCACTTCTCCTCGGCAAGGCTTCCTGTCTTTTCTCACTTCCTCTATTCTCTCTCTCTCTCGTTTCTGTCCCTGGAGATGTTTCCCAGCATGTTTAGTCTCCCACACTTCGGCTTCATGAAACCATCTCTGTGTGTCTCTCTAACTCCTCGTCCACTCTTTCTCTCCGTCGCTGTGCTTGTTACTGGAAATGTTGAGATCTGTCTGACAGACTGTCCTCATGTCACTGGAGTTCACTTCTTCATTTGCGCAGTGACCACCTGCTCCACGGCTTACTAGTTTTGGTTTCACAGTGGCCTCCAAAAGTATCTGGATTCTTCATTTTATGGATAATTAAAATGAAATTGCATTGCAAAAAATCAATGTGAGCTCTTCTCACAATCTTCCCTTCTGCTGTAACTCTTAAATCTAATTTACAGTCAAAGGGACAGTGCACTCAAATACGAATATTTTGTTCTTTACTCATTCTCATTCTTTTCAAAGTTCTGTTTCTGAAGGATCATGTGACCCTGAACATTAAATATTATATAATGTTACATTAAAGTCATTCAGTCATTTACTAAGGTATGCACTGTTATTGATGCAGTTCCCCCATTTGCACCGCAATAAATTATAAATATACACATGGGTTTGTTGATGGACATACTCTTGTTTATGCTGATGATGAGGAATTACGGCATGTATGTACCTCAAACTGAGTAGCGTATCACTGAGAAACGTCCTGCTCAAGTCGTCATAACTAGTTCTTCCAAAGTTTTATCATTGGACTCGCGCTCGGATTGATATGGTAAAATCAACGTCATCGTTACTGTCTTTACAGTGTGTACAATCGCTGAGGGCTGAGGAAGACTCCAGAGCTGAAGTTCAGTTATAGTAATGGGTGTTTTGTTTCCGACAAGTGCTGGACGCAGTAGACCAATCACAACAGACTGAGCTGTCTGGCCATTCAGAGCAGAGGAGATCAAACCGTCTGGTCGAGCAGATCAGAGCAGGCCAATCACAACAGACTGGGCCAATCAGAGCAGAGTAGACCAATCACAACAGACTGAGCTGTCTGGCCAATCAGAGCAAAGTAGACCAATCACAACAGACTGGGCCAATCAGAGCAGAGTAGACCAATCACAACAGACTGGCCATCTGACCAATCAGAGCAGACCAATCACAACAGACTGGGCCAATCAGAGTAGAGTAGACCAATCACAACAGACTGAGCTGTCTGGCCAATCAGAGCAGAGTAGACCAATCACGACAGACTGAGCTGTCTGGCCAATCAGAGCAGAGTAGACCAATCACAACAGACTGAGCTGTCTGGCCAATCAGAGCAGAGTAGACCAATCACAACAGACTGAGCTGTCTGGCCAATCAGAGCAGAGTAGACCAATCACAACAGACTGAGCTGTCTGGCCAATCAGAGCAGAGTAGACCAATCACAACAGACTGGCCATCTGACCAATCAGAGCAGACCAATCACAACAGACTGGGCCAATCAGAGCAGAGTAGACCAATCACAACAGACTGGGCCAATCAGAGCAGAGTAGACCAATCACAACAGACTGGGCCAATCAGAGCAGAGTAGACCAATCACAACAGACTGGACATCTGACCAATCAGAGCAGAGTAGACCAATCACAACAGACTGAGCTGTCTGGCCAATTAGAGCAGAGTAGACCAATCACAACAGACTGCCCATCTGACTAATCAGAGCAGACCAATCACAACAGACTGGGCCAATCAGAGCAGAGTAGACCAATCACAACAGACTGGCCATCTGACCAATCAGAGCAGAGTAAACCAATCACAACAGACTGAGCTGTCTGGCCAATCAGAGCAGAGTAGACCAATCACAACAGACTGGGCCAATCAGAGCAGAGCGCAGTAGCTCTCAGAAAGGAGGGATTTTGAGAGACGGATTCATCCGAAGAGTACTCAGTGAAGTGTATTGGAGTAAGTTTATTCCTCTTTCTGCTTAAAAATTAAAACATTTAAAAATTAAGCGTTGCTCGGCGTACACATTTTTTTGTAGTTATTTGTGAAATTTACTAGCAATTTCTGAGTAAGAATTACACCAAATATCACAAACCAGATCTCTTTTAATAATGTCTCACAGTAATCTCACTTGCATTTGCTTTAAAAAGTCTCAACCTGAAAGAGCAATTAAAAACTCGTATTCAGAAGGCATCGGAACATGAAACTGCACTTTTTGTGTGCTGATAAAAATGCACGACTTCCTTGATTCATAATTATAATCTTCCTGAACCCAGACTCAAAAATAGCCTCGTGAAGAAAAAAAAAGTTCTTCAAGATGAGGAACTGCTCAAATCAAACACACTCCCTCTCCTTCTTCTCTTCTTACTTTCCTCTTCTTGTGTTTCTCCCTGTATGATGCTTAATTGCATAACTGTGTGTGTGCGTGCACGTGTGTTTGTGTCTGTCTGTCTATCTGTGTGTGTGTGTGTGTGTGTGTGTAGGCTGTTCAGGGCTTTGTGTAAGGAGGCCTACGCTGCAGTCGGACATCATCTGTCTCTCCTCGGATGTCTTCTGGTTACACTCTTAGAAGAAAAGGTTCTATCAGCGCTACGTATTTGGAACCTCTAAAAGGTTCTATACACTCTTAAAAAAGGGTTCCTCTGGGTTCTATGTAGAACCCTGGGGTTCCATACGTGGCCAATAGAACCTCTTACAAAAAAAATGGTTCTATATAGAACCATTTTGGAGTTCCATTAATGAAGCGGGGGATGGAACCATTTCTGGTTCTAAATAGAACCATTTCTTCTAAGAGTGTGTAGGGTTAGTGGTGTGAAGGTTTCTGACCCGTCAGTTTTGTGTGTGTGTGATTCTCTCGCAGTGGTTTATTGCTCGTGTTTGTGGGTGGGAAAGTCATCCGGGCCGATGATGTGATGTTTATGTAATAAAGCCTGTCCATAAAGCTCAGATGGGTGTTAGAGGCCTGTGATGGAGTACACACACAGTGCTGAGGTACCGTAGCGGCGGTGCTGAGGTAAATTGCTGCTGAATATTGCGACGCCGGTCAAACCACTGAACTGATTTCCTCACAGTCCATGTCTGAAGGTCAAGCGTGTTTTTTATTTTATCTCAACTGTTTTGAGGGGGAAAAGCAGCATGGCAGGATGGAAATGTCAAGGTTTATGACTCACTGTATGATTATGAAGTCTTTTATGCTCACTGAGGCTGTATGTATTTGAACAATAAAAAATAAAATTGTGAAATATTGTTACAATTTAAAATAACTGTTTCTATGAATATATATATAGTAAAGTGTAGTTTATTCCTGTGATCAAAGATGAATTTTCAGCATCATTACTTAAAGTAGTTAGAGTTAAATTCTGTTCATTTATTATTTTATTTACAAAGCAAACATACTGAGTAATTCACCCAGAAATGATCGTTTGATGTGCTAATTAATTAATTCCTGACATTCTTTGATCTTCTGGGAATGACCAATAAAGAAAACATGCATGGCCAACACAGTACACTGTAAAAAATATTTTCAAGATTTGTTATCACAACATATTTTCTTTTGTCAAATCAACTTTATAATAATTTATTTAGTTGAGATAACTTATTATTTTGAGTTTCTGATGGTTAAATTAATCTACTTCATTAACTCACTTTTTGCAGTTTAATCAACTTAAAATTTTAAGGCAACCCAGGTTACTAACTTTTTTAAGTTAAACCAACAATATTTTTTACAGTGTTGTTATCACAACATTTTTTTCTTTTGTCAAATCAACTTAAATAATTTTTTTAGTTCAGATAACATATAATTTTGAGTTTCTGATAGTTAAATTAATCTCCTTCATTGTATTAACTCACTCTTTCCAGTTCAATCAACTTAAAATTTTAAGGCAACCAGGTTACTTACTTTTTTAAGTTAAACCATCAATATTTTTTTACAGTGTGTGTGAGTGTGAATGTGTCTATATATATATATATAGTATAGTGTATAGTATATGTATATAGTGTATCTGACTGACTGAGTGTGTGTGTGTGTGTGTGAGTGAGTGTGAATGTGCCTATATGTGTATCTGACTGACTGAGTGTGTGTGTGTGTATGAGTGTGTGTGTGTCTATGTGTATCTGACTGACTGAGTGAGTGAGTGAATGTGTGTGTCTATATAATATGTGTGTCTGAGTGAGTGAGTGTGCGTGTGTGTGTCTATGTGTGCGTGTGTGTGCTTGGCAAACCTCTCTGTATTTACTCTGTAAAGACACTCGACACATGAATGCAATTACATGCCGATTTATGTTTTTTTGGAAGCTGCTCATCTACAAAAGCAGTGAGTGTAGATTGAGCTTGTGATAAAAGAGTGTAAAACACTAAAACTAACCCTCAATCAGGACTAGTGCAGTTTCAGCAGCTACGCGGTTACTTTCATGTCATCAATGGCCATTCTTCATTGTGAAGCGTATAAAACACAGCTGGATCTACCTGTCTGACGATGAGAACGCTGTGAGGAGGGGATGTGGGCTTCAAAAACTAGATAAAAATATCGCAAAGAGCCTTGATTGTGCCGGAGAGCTCTCTGACACCGCGCGAGAGAGAGAAAGGGCAAGAGAACCAGGAATTAAAAAACATCCTCTTTACTTTGCCAACAGTTCCTCGCCTTTTTAAGCGCAGTCTGCCTCGTGTGTGTGTGTGTGTGTGTGTGTGCGCGTGTTTCGGGTGAGTAGGTGTCCGTGGATGAGTGGGACTGCCTGGTAGGACGTGTAGGCATCTGTTGCCATGACAACCATCTGCTGTTATGCATAAGCATCCTCTCGGGCTGCCCACACAGTGTCATCGCAGCGAGAGCGAGCGAGCGTTTGAAGCAGTGACTGCTGCACGGTTCATTGTCTGCGTGTTTCATGTAGGCCCAGACAGAATCTGCAAAGATTTCCTAAGATTCTGTGTGCTGGTTTTGGGATTTGAACAGGTTACAACATGTTTGAAAGACCTGTAGGTAGCTGAACAAGTACTTAAAGGATTAGTTCACTTTTGAAAAAACTTTTGCTGATAATTTACTCACCCCCATGTCATCCAAGATGTCCATGTCTTTCTTTCCTCAGTCGAAAAGAAATTTAGGTTTTTGATGAAAACATTCCAGGATTTTTCTCCATATAATGGACTTCAATGGGAACCAAACAGTCCAAGGTCCAAAAGACAGTTTCAGTGCAGCTTCAAATGTCTTTAAACGACACCAGACGATGAATAAGGGTCTTATCATGCGAAACGATCGGTTATTTCAAAACGTCGCCCATGACCTTTTGAACGTAATTACGTATTACGTGACATTACAAACGCGCCTCACAGAATAGAGCAAGGCTAGCATTTGTCCTTAGAAAAGTTACATTTTTGGAATAAGTTTTGAAATAACCGATCGTTTCGCATGATAAGACCCTTATTCATCGTCTGGTGTCGTTTAAAGACATTTGAAGCTGCATCTGAAACTGTTATTAACTGTCTTTTGGACCTTGAACCATCCGGTTCCCATTGAAGTCCATTATATGGAGAAAAATCCTGGAATGTTTTCATCAAAAACCTAAATTTCTTTTCGACTGAGGAAAGAAAGACATGGACATCTTGGATGACATGGGGGTGAGTGAATTATCAGCAAAAGTTTTTTCAAAAGTGAACTAATCCTTTAATATAATATATAGGGAAGAGCAGTGGTGGAATGTAACGAAGTACAAATACTTCGTTACTTTACTTAAGTACATTTTTTCACGTATCTTTACTTTACTTAAGTACAATAAATAGTGCATACTTTTTACTTTTACTTCGTTACATTTTGCAGCAATTATTATACTTTCTACTCCACTACATTTCTACAACTTCTGTTACATTTTCATTACATTTTCTGATCAGTTTTTCCCCTGCCAAAACGTAATCTGACCGTCCGTTCCGTTGCACGTTTGTCTCACCAGTGACGTTTGGTTGCCATAGATACAGTATATCAACCCAATCACACTAAATGCGTCTCGCACGCAGTGTGTTTATCGTGCAAACTCATACGCGAAAATTTGTTTTTACGTGCATAGGAAACACACCGTGTGTAATATGTTTGGTTTGGTTAGGATTATGGCAAGCCAAGAGGTTCAGAATTACACCATAAATGAATCGCGTTTACTGCCAAACATAGTTATTAACATATAGTAAGGATAAGCATGATGTGTATATTGCCTAATTGCAAGCTTGTTTCAGAAATGGTGACAATTTTTTCCCATCATTATTGAACATCATTATAGGAGTAGGCTATTAGGTTGAATGAGTTAGAATTAAATGTTTTATTAATCATTAGAAAATAGACATTAAGATAATAAATTGTTATGCAAGTACTTTTACTTTTAATACTTAAAGTACATTTAAAATAAAGTACTTTTTACTTTTTACTTAAGTATGGTTGTCATTGTGTTACTTCTACTTTTACTAAAGTAAATATTTATCTGGGTATTTGTACTTTTACTTAAGTACTGAGATTCAGTACTTCCTCCACCACTGGGGAAGAGTTTAGAATAAAATTAGAGATGTGTGCAACCAGGGCATTCACTTTTTTTGCTCAGCGGCCCCTAGGGCTAGCGGTTTTCAAAAGTTACTAGCCACTCAGCATTTTCACTGGCCACAATTTTGACATCGATACCATGGGGGGAAAACTGCCATATAGATATTTTTAATATTATCTCATAATAGGGCTTGTCACTTTACGTGTGAAAATCCAACACAAGTTTCGAAAACGAAAATAGGGAATCGATTTTAACTGCCTTTCTTCTTCTTCTTTTTTTACCAAAAATGTGTTTTAGGTGGACAGATCAATACATAGTTCCCACATGACGTCACAACATACGGGCATTTGCCGATCCGGCGCCATTGCTGAGGGCAAAACATTAGAAGAAGCAATACGACTTGAACGAAGTGAAATGAGTTTCGTGCTATAAAATGAAAATGGTCATCTCCTGCTGGGTCAATGGATGATAAAATCGTGCCGGAGGTTCAGTTAAATCGGGATTTTACACTATACCCGTCATTAGACTCCGTATGGATGAAGCTTTAGTCCGAACAACGACGGAGATTATGGCTGGCGAGCATAAACAGGAAAGAAACTCGCTCAAAACACGCAAGAATTTGTTTGACAAAAGCACAATGTTGTGTTTTATTGCTAGTGTAAACAAATATAAGTTAACACATTGCAGTTTGAATAATGTCCTGGATGAACTAAATGATGAGGTATTAAAAACATACAAAACAACATTGTTTCCACTGTTTGATCTCACATTCCAGCATTGCAATCTCAGATTATGTCCCTAAAGATCCCGCGTATAATGTAGTTCCGCATTACATTAATTAAATTGCACGCAAGTTATTTATTTTTATATTCATGCACCGAACCATGACGCCCGCAAGTACATGCATATTACAGAAAGCACTGGTGACTGTTTTAAGGGGAACATGGGAATTAACTTGTGCAGGCTTTGGCTTTTTAATAGACAGATTAGCATCATGCTACTTCGCTATGATGACTAAGTTACTTTTCCATCGATTGCACTTGAGCAAACGTCACCAAACCAACCTCACGTCAATCTGATCGTACACCTCCAGTGTTTTCCAGCCTCAGAATTGCTTACATGTGTAAAAACTCCTCACCAATACCAGATAATGGTACACATGAAAATACTGTATCTGAGGCAAAGTTGCATAATCAGTGCTCACCCAGACAGCAAACTGACATTGAATCAACGTGGAAACTCTCATGACATTGAAACAACGTTGATTTTGCTCATCGAATTAACGTTGAACCAACGTCAGACGCGGCATTCTTCAAAGCTAAATGAAAATTGAAAATTGGTTTGCTTTCATAACGTTGAAACAACGCGTTGATTTCAAGTTGATTTTCCGTTAGTTTTGAAAGAATGACGCGTCTGACGTTGGTTCAACGTTAATTCGATGAGCAAAACAATGTCAGATCAACGTTGTTTCTATGTCGTATTTCCACGTTGATTCAATGTCAGTTTGCTATCTGGGCAGTGCTTCCTTCGTTACTGCATACGGATCCACACCATTTATGAATGAAATTTTTGCATTGTAGCTCTCTCTGTCTTCATGATTTGCATAACAATATAAACAGAAATAAATATTTTTTTGTAAAACGACATTCTCTGATAAAACTTTGTAAACGCCTATGGTAAACACAGCGGTTTTGCCCTCAAAGATGGCGTCTCCGGGGAGGTCACGTGACATTAATTCGCCTGTGGAAACTATGTATACAGGACAAAGAAAATGTCCGATGCTGGATAATAACAATGTCTTTTCTGTTCACCAAATGCTTTTTAATATTAGCTATTACTTTAATGCAAGTGTGTTGCTTAGTGACGTATGTGTTCAAGTAAACCAGAAATGCGCAGATTAGTACCAAAGTCCTTTTAGGCAAGTCATGCCACTCGCCGCCATCTTGGCAACGCCTCCGGGCAGCTATTTCGGACTTAACAAGACCCATAGACATATACACAAGACCAGGCTCCTATCTAAATGAATGGGCAGAGAGTCAGAACTGCACTTTCACTGGTCACCGGGGCATAAAAACTGCATGCATAGAAACAGCAGTAAAATACAATAAAAATCGCTGAAAAAGTTTGATGACTTGGCCCCAAAATAAGGTTTAAAACGCCGTTTTCCCACAGGTTATACTTTTACTGGGTTCTCTCGCTCCGCTGAACAGAATATGCGCGCTCTTGCTCGCTCGCTGTAGTCTAGATTCCGGGAGATTTGAACTAATTTGCGGGCATGAGCGAGCCTCTATCAATCTGCGGGAGACACCCGGTACTTCTGGGAGACTTGGGATGTCTGATATTTACACAACGCACACATACACTGCATATCAAATCTGCCGCCTTTTCAAAATGTTTCCCAGCTCGACCGTTAAAAGCAGACGATTGGCTGTCCAGCGGGAGGAGCAAGTGGCATGTCTCTAAATTAGTCTCTGGTAGGCTAATGTATTTTAATATCATGAGCAGATCATAAGCCTAAATCCGTGGAGATTTGGCTTACACGAACTTCCCCAGCAAAGTGAGTAACGTTAAACATAGAAACCAGATTGGCTCGTGATTTCCCAGCGTTTCCCTACCAAATTCATTTTACCCGCATTTGGCGGGATGGAGGAAGTTAACGTTAATCTCAATCCCTGAATATTGCGCTCCTGTTTATCAATGATCACGAATCTTCACGCCAATCAACTTTCTGTGAGTTTAGATTCCTTGTTGGCCTGATTTTGAGTTTGTTGACCCCCCCTGTCCTTTGCGTTATAGATGGATTCGTCTCTCCAGAGGAGTTTAAGTGTTTTGGATCGTCTTCTCCTCACACACTCCATATGGTTGCAGCTGTCAATCAACCCTGACTCCGCCCACCAAATCCTGCAGCGAGAGATAGTCGGGGTGAGAGAATCCCAACCACCACGTGAAATCAAATCATTATGTTTTTCACTATTGCTCACAATATAAGTCATAATTATAGTTATCATGCAGTGATGTATTATGCCTGCATAACAATAGCCTGTAAGACTGATGTCACTTACTGCTAATCAACCAATTACACTTCAAATAAACACAGAGTCAGTCTGTGTCGTGTCATTGTACTACTTTATTGCATACATTTTTCTTTTTTTATATAAATTTTGTCAATTTTCTTTGAAGAAGCACTTTTGAACAACTTTTTATTTTGCAATCACCCCTCGTCGCCACAATACAGTGTACTTGATTCTAACTTCTCAATAATGGTTTCATTTTATTATACATGTTCAACTTTGTTGTCGTATATATAATAATTGTACATATGTATAATATTATACAACTTCAATATATATTATATATCATATCTATTTAATAAAGGGGTTAATGAACTCTGTATCTTCCATCTTTGTCCATAGACGTTTCTGGTGTGTAAGTGTAGCGCCTCCCACAGGAAGGTTCTGTGTGTGCGAGTGCAGGAGGGAGGTGTGTCACAGTATCCCATCCGTGAGGAAGACTCCAGTGAGATTAACACGTCACACATACACACTTTAGCTTAGTTTTTAGACTGAGCTAATGCTATTTTTTTTTATCCCCTTAAGCCTAACACATTGGCTCCCCACAACATGTGTTTGTTGTCATATTGTGTTAGTAATCCAATTATGGTTACTATAGATTAATGCAAATCCTTAACAACTGGTAAATTTACATTGCAATATAAGATATTATTTAGTCTATTTTTGGTTCTTCATACTTTTAGTCAGGTTTTATAGCAAAACTTGACATGCATTATATATGTACGGAGGCGTATTGCATTCACTTGAAGAAAAAAAATCTACTCTGTTTTTTCTGAATTAATGAGTTAATTTTTCATGAGAAAAATTTGTTTTGCTCTGTTTTTCTGAATTAACGAGTTAATTTTTCATGAGAAATTTTTTTTTGCTCTGTTTTTCTGAATTAATGAGTTAATTTTTCGTGAGAAAAAAAGTTTTTGCTCTGTTTTTTTCTGAATTAACTCGTTAATTCAGAAAAACAGAGCAAAAAAAAAAAATTCCATGAAAAATTAACTCATTAATTCAGAAAAACAGAGCAAAAAAAAATTTCTCATGAAAAATTAACTCATTAATTCAGAAAAACAGAGAAAATTTTTTTTTTCTCATGAAAAATTAACTCATTAATTCAGAAAAACAGAGCAAATTTTTTTTTCTCATGAAAAATTAACTCGTTAATTCAAAAAAACAGAGTAGATTTTTTTTTTCTTCAAGTGAATGCAATACGCCTCTGTAGTAGGCTCCCAGCTTTTTTTTTTTTTTGTTCTAGTAATGTTTTCAGTAAATAAATAAAGTTTTATATTTGTTCCCAGAATGTGTTCCTAAAAAGTAGGATAACAATCTCTAAAATCATTCTGAAAAAATGTTAAGTATAACATTATCCTCTAAATTCTTATGAAGGTTTAAGCGGGAAGTTTCCCAGTAGGCACTGGATATGGTTAACTCCACAAACATAACCAGTTTGACTTTATTTCTGTCAGACATCTACAGAAGTTTTTATTGAGAGTTTAGATGTTGATAATTGATTGAAAATGTTTCGTTTAAAACAGTGTTTGCTTTAGTTTGGCTCTTGACCTTTGACTTTTTAACATTACTTTTTTACTGGCTGTTGTGTGTTTATAAAACAGACAAATTATCAACAAATGTTTTCACTATAGATTTTTAAAATGTTTAACAGAATGTTTTTCTACCTTTTAGGAAAACGTTCAGGGTACAAAAACAAAACCTGCCGCTGAAAACATTACTTGAACAAAACAATGTCTAACTGTACTGGCCTATTCCCAAACAAGACCAGCTCGTACAGTTTCATGATTAATAAACCGTTAAGGCTGGTAAACCTGGTTTTATGTCAGGTAACATTTTTAGGTCGCACGTACTTACATTGAACAATAAATACAATGTATTATTGTGTTCCTGTTGTATTGTGAAACACGTTTGCTGCTATTGAGGTGTGATACGGGTAAGGTTAGGGACAGGTGTGGTGTTATGGGTAGGTTTAAGGGTAGGTTAAAGTGTAAGGGATGAATCAGCTGTGTAATTACATGAATTAGTTACAGCTGCTGGTATTTTCAAAATATAAGTACAATGTAAAAACATGTATGTACACAATAAGTCCATTGTACCAAATTATTAGTTTCAATGAAAGTACATTAAGCCACTTAGTATAAAGTGGGACCCATTTTTTATATCTTAAATTCTTACATCTGCTTTGTCATCATTTAGCGTTTTCTCTAGAAAGTTCTGCCCTGAGCTTCCCTGATCTCTGCAGACTAGTGGCGTTTTACACTATTAGCAGGTACATCAAACCACCAAACATTATATAATTCATGTGCATTAAACAAGTGTTTTATCTATAATGTATTGTAATTTATGCTAATTGTGTATGTGTTCAACAGAGATGTATTACCTTTCCCACTGGAGCTCCCAGAAGCAATTATACAGGCCACGACACACACCCAGCTGGAAAGCATTTCGCATCTGGGCTTAGGCAAGAATATTTGTTTTTCACGACCGTTTCAAACCCTTCAAACTAAACTAGCCTTTTTGCTGCTGTACCTTTAACAGTTAAATGTAAACACCCACTTAGGATCCTTAACACCCTCTTATATTCAATGCTTATACCAACCTGCAGGTTTGCGGTTTTTCCCACTTGTCCTTTCCTTCAATTACAGTCCCTTTACAAAGCTAGCACATCATTGTGACTGGATCACAAAATTAGTTAGCACTGAAATGTGCTGCTAAAACTCAGGGATATTGGGTTTTTTTTTATATTCTTTCTTTATCAACACTGTGTGTAAGTTGCATAAAAACGCAACATTTTGAACAAAAAGCTGAGAAACTTGTGTGTTTTTTTTTTTCCCAAAGACTAAAACTTGCATAAACAATGCTTGGATTGCTTGTTTCTGCTCCTTTTTAGTCTGTGTTTTAATCCTGAAATTCTATACTCATTGGGTCTCATTCATAGATATACGAGTAAATATGAGAGTGATTTGCGCGTAAAGAGACCTTCCCGAAAACTCTTCTCCTGATTCACAAATACTCCGTAAACGTCAGATGTGATAGTGAAATGTGTGTGTGTTAATGAATTCCAACCAGTCGTAAATGGGATGCGCGTGCACGTTCATTCTCAATTACCATAAATCCCGCCCATTATATCCGACTGACATCTATATATAGGCATTCAAACTGGGGAAGGACCACCATCGATCACCAGATCTGCTATTACTTATGGAAGCTTGTTTCCGCCATAGAATGAAAAATAAATAAGGTAATTGCGACTTTTATCTCACAATTCTGACTTTTTTTCTCACACATTGCGAGATGTAAAGTCAGAATTGCGAGATATGAAATCAGAATTGATAGATATAAAGTCGCAATTGCGTGATATAAAGTCAGAAATGTGAGATTTGAACTATTCTGAGGGGGAAAAAAGTTAGTATTTTTTTCCCCTTAGAATTAGCCTGATAACTCGCAATTGCGAGTTTATATCTCACAATTCTGAGAAAAGATGTCAGAATTTCGACATATAAACTCGCAATTATGTGTTATAAAGTCAGAATTGCGAGATGTAAACTCGCAATTGTGAGAAAAAGTCAGAATTGTGAGATAAAAAGTCGCACTTCTGTCTTTTTTTCTCAGAATTGCGAGTTTATATCACGCAATTCTGACTTTATAACACATAATTGCGAGTTTATATGTCGAAATTCTGACTTTATATCTCGCAATTCTGACTTTATATCTCGCAATTCTGACTTTATATCTCGCAATTCTGACTTTATATCTCGCAATTCTGACTTTATATCTCGCAATTCTGACTTTATATCTCGCAATTCTGACTTTATATTTCGCAATTCTGACTTTATATCTCGCAATTCTGACTTTATATCTCGCAATTCTGACTTTATATCACGCAATTCTGACTTTATATCTCGCAATTCTGACTTTATATCTCGCAATTCTGACTTTATAACACATAATTGCGAGTTTATATCTTGCAATTCTGACTTTATATCTTGCAATTCTGACTTTATATCTCGCAATTCTGACTTTATATCTCGCAATTCTGACTTTATATCTCGCAATTCTGACGTTATATCTCGCAATTCTGACTTTATATCTCGCAATTCTGACTTTATATCTCGCAATTCTGACTTTATATCTCACAATTCTGACTTTATATCTCGCAATTCTGACTTTATATCTCGCAATTCTGACTTTATATCTCGCAATTCTGACTTTATATCTCGCAATTCTGACTTTATATCTCAATTCTGACTTTATATCTCACAATTCTGACTTTATATCTGGCAATTCTGACTTTATATCGCAATTCTGACTTTATATCTCGCAATTCTGACTTTATATCTCACAATTCTGACTTTATATCTCAATTCTGACTTTATATCTCGCAATTCTGACTTTATATCTCACAATTCTGACTTTATATCTCAATTCTGACTTTATATCTCGCAATTCTGACTTTATATCTCGCAATTGTGTGATAAAAAGTCGCAATTATTTTTTTTTTATTTTTTTTTATTCAGTGGCGGAAACAAGCTTCCATAAATTAGTACTGGCTCTCATAATAGAAGTAAAAAGAAAAACCTTTATATTATTACTATATAAAATATTTTTTAAAAATGCTGTTTAAATATGTACCCGATTAAGGTGAATTAAAATGCAGCCTTATTAATGAGCAAAACGTTCGGATGTTAAGCGCACCATACGCGTGGCTGGGAGCAGGTGTAGATTTCTTGCGTACCAACTAACAGTTGGAAAATACGAACGTTTTAATGAATCCAAAAATTTACGCTAGAACCACTTTACACACAAATTCGTTCTGCTCGTGTTTCATCAATGAGACCCATTCAGAGGATGTGTAATCAATACCCCCCATGACTCATAAATGCCATAAATGATGGAAAAATCCATCAATGGAGGACAAAGAGTTGAAACAAACGTCAGCCACTCATTTATTGGTGCTGGAAATAAGAGTGACACACCATCCCAAAATCGTACTCTTAATTTTTGTTAAATTCAAACTAGCATGTACCAGCTAGCTAAGCAAAATCAGCTAGCATGCCTTATCAAACCATAACTGGCCAGGCCAAGTTTCACCGAATAGATGTTGTTTCAGGAAGTTGCAAAACTTGTGATGTTACGTTTTCGTTATTTCAATAGAATCTAAAAGCTATGGCTACTGGCTCTATAAGGTTCATGTGCAATTGTGTTTTCCATTTTATGTTCACTCTTTGCAACCTTCCATGGCTCTTTCAGAGTTCTGGAGCTCTCAGACGTCCCCTGGCCTTCCTAACGGCCCCCCTCCGCCCTCAGCGCCCCACCGGACATCCAGATTGATCAGCCCATGTTTTGTCAATCCCCTGTTCCTTCAGCCTCCCCAACCCAGTAGAACCGCCTCACACAAACGCCACCGCTTCAAACGCAGCCTCAGGGTCCGTGTGTCCAATGAAACCTCTCTCAGCCTGTCAGGTGGAGAATCGGACCTAACCCAGGGGGAGACACACGGGCAAATTGCCGACCAGGGCGGCCCGAGACGGACAGGAGGATTGAGCGTGCTCAGGAGGACTCCGGCACTCACTCCAACTTCAGTAGAGGAGGACGAACAGATGTTGGGACAGATACCACCCGTAAGTATGTGGACCCTTGGCTGATTGAGTTTTTTTCAATCTGAACCAACATACTTGCTGGTCGCTGGAAAACATTAGGGTTAGGTTTTGGCTAAAGGAAGGGAATGTAGCTCCATTGAACCTGCCTGGAAGTGTTAGTGCTCCTTGTTTAGGTGTGTCTAATTAGAGTTAGAGCTAAACTCTGCTTGAAGGTGGACCTCCAAAAGCAGGATTGGACATTGGGATCTCTAAACAACATAATCTGTTTACGATTTCCCTCTGACTTTACGTCTTGTTAATGGTTAAAGTTGGGGTTGATCTTAGGGTTAGGACTATGTTTGCTTGGCAGAAAAGTTGGCACATTTAGTTGGCTAAATCATAAGCCATGTTTCCATCGACACGTTTTTATCCGAATTAAGTGATATCGAATGAAAAATGCCTTATGGAAACAGTAAAATTCGATGAAATTTTATGAAAATCGACTCAAATGAAATACGTTCGGTCTCATCGGATTTTATCTTGATCGATATACGGCTAATGCGATAAAAGTTGATGGAAACGTTATTTGCCGAATAAATTATGAATTGCGATTAAGATTTAGGCCCTTTTATGGTTGCAACACGCCAGAAGACGAGTTCATTTCCGGCCAGTCTGTTCGCGCACATGGCGGATGTCAACAAAGACAGATGTAAGTGGACAAAGCAAAAAGATGCTTCAACCAAAGGGTTTCCGTGAACCACGATCTCCCAGAACTGATGGAGCGCTGTCGTTCCCAAACCACAGTCACCTCCGCTGTCGTCGGCATCATCATAGCAATGTTTATCACGTTGTTGTTTTCTTAGGTTAGTTTTGCTTGTTTTTACGTGGCTTGGTTGAATTGTAATGTATAATGTGGTCTGTTATTTCTTGTTCAGACTGCGGCGTTGCTATAACACACCGTTGCCATGGACGCAGTTCAGAGACGGAACAGACTATTTTCTTTAGCAGAAGCAATACTCGTTTTTAAATCAATTAACTCGTTTTTAAGGCAATATTTTGTCAAATTATTGATTTATTTATTTATTTGGTTGATTTATATGTAATAAGCAGGATAATATATAGCGAAATTATAGCGAAAACAACCCCTTCAACAACCGCATCGCATACATTATCCCATAGCTACAGTACATATGTCGCTATCAGCTGCCACATAAGCATTATTAGGCTTCAACTTGTGAATTTGTTGGTAGATGGCGCGATCCGTTTTGTCTAACAAAACTTTGTTCGCAAAAGTTTGAATGTTGTTCGATTCAGTGCGAAAATGAATGGAAACACCTTAAAATGTCTCAAATCAATTCGATATACCAATTTGATCGCAAAACAGCGTGTGACGTCATTACGTACAGGTTTTTATTCGCTTTAAAGCCGTTGGATGGAAACACTCTTTCACCAGCTTTATTCGCATGTGTTTTTTTACCGAACTTCAGATAATTCGATTGACAAGTGGATGGAAACATGGCTATAGTCACCATACCCGTGTGACTTTCCATGATTTTTGATGGTAGGAGACATTTCTGGATCAGTGTTCTTGTTCGTACTGGACCAATCATCCAATTAGATTTTGGGTGTATGTAGGAGGTTATGCAAGAGGTGTTCAATCCGGCTCCTGCAGTATTTAGCGCTAGATGTGAACCACTTAATCAAGGTCTTCAGGATCACTAGAAACTTTCAGACAAGTGTGTTAGAGCTAAACTCTGCAGGAAAGTGGCCCTCCAGGAGCTGGATTGGACATGCATCAGTTAGGCTTTGGGGTGGGATATGGCAAGGCTAACCAATCGTGCTTCTGGAGGGCTACTTTGGAGGACTTCAGTTTTAGCTGTTCATTTTTAAGTAGTCCCAGAGCCCGTCTAACGGAGAGCCTTGGCACTTCCTATTAGCCCCGTTGTGTATCATCTTGGTTGCAGTTCCATTAGAATTCCACTGGAGGTGATCACGGGCGAGAGCAGAATGAATGGGAGTCTATGGGGCTAAACGGCTAAATGTGTCTCTTTCACCTGCTTGTCGTTAAGTCAAAATAGATTTTATTGTTGATTCCGCAAGTTCAATATAGATTATAGGCCAAAAGTCGAATGAACGAGTACTTATGTCCTTTTGATTTCTTACAGGTTAGGCCGTTATTGGCCGAAACACGCTAGCATTCTGCTATTGTGTGACATCATCACGTTTTTGAACGAATTTTTAGAACAGATAAGTTAGCTTAAAAAATGCAATTTTCAGCTGAGTGTATTATCTTAGCCCTCCCTTTTGAATGCAACTTTCAAATTACTTGACAAAAAATTACATCCTGAGAAAAGTGGATTTTTGGGGGTGAAACCCCATTGACTCCCATTCATTCTGCACTCGACCGTGAGCGCCCCCGCATGGACAGAGACGCGTTACTGCAGCCAGTCCAGAACCCGGAAGTGACCAGCCAGTGCCAATTCTCTTCAATTAGACATTCTCTGGTAGTCCTGAACGCATTGATTAGCTGTTTCAGGTGTGTTTGATCAGGGTTGGAGCTAGACTATCCACAAGTTTCCTACGCCCCATGTGGCCTTGCGTCAAAAGTGGGCGCGACTTCCGGTTGGAAGTAAACAAAGCGCGATTTGACATGCTTGACACTCGTTCATTAAACAGTTGACAGTCATTCGAGTTATAGCGATCCAAACTAGCTAACGATGTGGGAACACAACCTCAACGAAATTCAAAAGGGTGAAATAACAGTACCTTTACCCTCCGCAGTAGTTGATTGGGAGTATTATAATAACATTATTAATAATCAATACTCATCAAGGCATGGTGACAGACAGTTAGCGAGCTGACAAACAATTAAAATAAAAAATACACACTTAGTCATTGTGCTTTGGAGTTTATTCAAAATTATAAATGAATGTGCTGCTTGAATACATTAACTGGCACATTATTTGGTATTCTGTCAACACAGGCTTTGATCCTGAGTTTAGGTGTAACATCAGTAGCGAACAGCCAATCACATGCTGATAGAGTTTATAGAATATTAAGAATTTAAACTAATGTACACAGGAAGATTTGTCGTCTTTTGGGAGGTGATGGAAACAGTCGTTGGCAGGATCAGAGACGGGCTCTGGCAGGATCACTCTGATTTCGTTTTCAGCTTATGTTCAAAACCATCACGTTTAAGCCACTGAACTAGTTTATTCCGGTTATACATACAACCGCGAACAGCACATGTTGTCCCTGAGCTCCGTAACGACATCTCTCATAAAGATTTGCGTCTTTAAATAGTAAAATAATTCTCCGAAAAACAGCTAGCCTCTTCGCTAACTAACACACAAAATACCATTGGAATGCTACTTCCGCCGCCTCACCGGAAGTTTCACCCACTTTATTTTTTACAGGAGCGCCCCTCGGAAACTTGTGGATAGGATGGTAGCCTTTCTGGAGCACCCATTGGCATATGGGGTCGAACCCCTCAGGTAATAGTTATAGGCATATGGGAAGGGTTATGAGTGTCTTCGATGTACAATAACATTTCGGGGCCAACAAAAAATGGAACAGGAGCATATCCTACTTGGCTAAATCATGGTCTCCACGCTACTGTGCTGAAGTTAGCGCGGGTGGAGAGAGGTCAGCACAAATATAACCTTTACTTGTTAACTGCCTCCTACAACCAATATAATGATATTCCACATACTGTGCCTACACCACACTGTGGTTCTGGAAGGTCATGATCGTGATGCCTGTTTGAAAATAGTAGGCTAAACATTGTTGTTTTTACCTTATCCCCTTCCACATCATGTGGTTGTCTAGAGTAACTCCTTACCCCAAAGAGACAACGCTGAACTCAACAAAGACACTGACAATGGTGAGGTGTGTCTCGCTTTGGAAAGAACCCGAGCTCCTTCCCTTGCTGAACTGGACAGCAATAGTTCTTTTAGCAGCTTGGAGGAAGAGGAAGCCCAGGACTTCGCGCACCAATGGCCGCCTGCGGCACGCGGGACCCGTTTCCCCTCAGCGAACCCGACCTCGACTCTACGCCGCATGACCGCTGCCTTTGTATGTGTGTTTGCTCCTGAGCGGCGAGTTGCTCGATTGGTGGACGAGCTCTCCCATGAAAAACGCTCCACGTTTGGGTCATTGGTGCAGGACTTCTTGGAGAAACAGAGGCAGGAGATGGAGGCCTCAACGTATAGCTCTGCTGTGGTGTTGCTTCAGGGCTTGAGGATATTTCTGTCCCAAGCCAAAAATCTCCTTCTTGAAGCCGGAGAGATTGAACCTCCAATTGAGACACTGGTGCCTGAGAACGAGAAAGGTAAGAAGGCATCACTCTAACAACGACGCATTGCTGATGTTGGTAGCTCAAACAGTAGACACTAGCAACGCCAAGGTTATTAAAATCAGTGTATGAACTTATAAAGTGTAAACTTTTGGCCTCCAGCACAGCAGCCACTAGGCCACAACACCCCCACTTTTAACTGGTAATATAGAAGTATATATGAATGAAAATAGACCTTTTTGTTGAAGAAAATGTTACTGGTAATTACACAAGTTGGGACCACAATGCAAAGGTTTTGTGAGTGGTTGGCAGAATATTGCTAGGATGCCCTTGGCGATGGTTCATAGATGATTGCCTTAAAGGGATAGTTCACTTTGAAATTAATTTTTGGTATGTTTTAGCTTACCTCAAGGGCATCCAAGATGTAGGTGTCTTTGTTTCCACAGTATTTTCAATTTTGACATTTTTCAGTCAAACTGTTGTTGTCTATCAGTCATACACTGGAGGCTAAGGGGGTCCACCAAAAAGCAGCACAGAGAAGTCCAAATTAAACATGATTTAATGACTCGTAAATGTAAGTACACATTAATGGCCTAAGACACGAAACGAGCGGTTTGTGTGAGAAAACGAACAGAATTTATATCGTTTTTACCTCATGTAACCACAGCCGCGTCCAAGTGATCTGAATCAGTTGTTCAATGTCCAACTGAACCGAACTGAATCAGTTCAATGTTACGCCGGAAGTGATCGCTTGCGTGTGACGTCATTCAATATTTACACAGAGATTTCAGAAGTTTTACCTTTTACTAAACATATTTAGATACATCGAAATCGTCTTCCATTGCGGTTTCCCGTATATCTAAATATGTTTAGTGAAAGGTAAAACTTCCCAAATCTCTGTATAAACAAAGAGTGACGTCACACGCAAGCGATCACTTCCGACGCATGCGCAGACCGAAGCGCCCGTGCCGTCAGATCATTTTGTCATGGCTATGATTACAAGAGGTAAAAACGATATAAATACTGTTCGTTTTCTCACACAAACCGCTCGTTTCGTGTCTTAGGCCATTAATGTGTACTTACATTTACGAGTCATTAAATCATGTTTAATTTGGACTTCTCTCTGCATGCTTTTTGGTGGACCCCCTTAGCCTCCAGTGTGACTGATAGACAACAACGGTTTGACTGAAAAACGTCAAAATTGAAAATACTGTGGAAACAAAGACACCTACATCTTGGATGCCTTTGAGGTATGATAAAACATATCAAAAATTAATTAGTTTCCCTGTAAATGTGAGTCGGATGACGTGGACACCAACCGTGTTCACATGAATCTCTTCAATGGCACAATGGAGGATAAAGTCTCCACCCAATGTTTTGCTGCCCCTTAAAGATGCGTAAAGCAAAATCTTGTATTTCGTCTGCATTCATTGTAAATCGTGCTGTTTTTACTTCCTTATCAGCCTTTTTCCGGGTCAGTACGTCTACCTTGGGTTGATTCGCCAAGTTTATAGTGTAAATCATGAATGGGTCACTTTTAAAAGAAGATGTTAGCGTGATGTCAATTTGTTTTAATATAGTCAACAAATCAGAATTTGGCATTAAGACCTGCAGTGTCTTTTCATTTGACTCGGGTCCTTCTTTTAATAAATGCAGGAAGCAAAACATAATTCAGGTCGTGTTTACAGTTCAAGCAGTGCTGTAAAGTTACACAAGAGTTTAATACAACTGGATACACTAGGATTTAGTTTAAACCCTAAGTTTGAGCAATATTATTGGGACGCTTGACTTGGCAAACACCAATAAGGATTTTACAGGAAGTAAATGACTCAACACTATGGATTGCATCACTAAATCCAATCAGTTGGTTTTAAAAACTATAAAACCTTTGGAGTGGATAATGTATCCTTTGATATATTGAATTTCTGGAAAATAGTGTTTATGTTTGAATTGCACTGTTACAGTACTTTTATTAACACAGATGTAATGCAGATTTGCTTTAAAAGCATTACTCCCGTTCTCTGATGCACTTGTGAAGTCTTATATACGGTAGTACCAAATATGTTCCTTAAAAAATATGTTCTCGTGTAAAAAGAACATGCAGTACGGCATTGGTTAAGACACAAGTTTAAGTTGCCGTAGATCTGTTTTTGATACCGCAGAACAATCACGTCACTCAAATAACAACATCCACTCTTTCATAGCCCTGCATTGCTGGGATTATGAGCTGATTATGAGATATCTCCCCCAAATCAAAGCAAGAAATCCGGCCACATCCTTGGGGATGGATGCTGTTTCAGATGTTGGTGGAGGCATTCGCATTTTCCACTTTGCATTTATCATTAGCACATTGCACATTCCCACGCATACTTTAGGAAGCGTGTGGAGAGAGAGCGCAGAGATAGAAGGAGGGATGGGGAGGTGATTTTGCACAGTGCACAGATTTTCCTGTTTTGCCATAATGTGTCTGGCTCTTTCTTCTACTGTACAAACATCAATTTGCCATTGAACAGAGCTTGTTTATTATTTTCGCCAAGCTGCTCAGTGGCTGTATGTTCAGACTGATTGTGTGGGAAACATTTAAAATCACTAACCTCGCCTATAAAAAGTTACATTACAAACCAATATTTCAATTACGAGGTGGTCAAGGCCATATAAAGCCAGTAAACGCTGTAAATTGCACAAGGGCACCAGAAAGAGCCTGAAATAACCATTCACAGGGATGATTTCAGATTTTAAAGTGCACTTTCCTGTCATGTGACCCACAGATCTAGCCCTGGAAAAGGCTCTGTTTGGCTGCGTGTTGAAGCCGTTGAAGATTCAGCTGCACCAGACGCTCGTATCTCTCCACACTCAGGACGGCTCTTTACGGAGGATCACAGACAGCTTGCTGGCCTACCAGGAGGGGGCGCTGGAGCGCCTGGCTGTGCGAGTGGGAGTCCTGGACGTTCGCGGTATAGACCGAGCGAAGGCAAAGCTCACGCTGATGCAGCGCAGCCATTCGCCCATTGACAAGGTGTTGCTTCTGCTGCAGGTGTGCAAGAGTGTGTACAAGGCTATGGGGACGCAACCAGGTGAGAAAAGATTTAGAAACTGGATTAGGGCAACTTTAAGATGTTAAAGTTAAGACTTTTCCTCATTTCCTCTGCAGATCAGGAAGTGGGGTCTGAGGATTTCCTACCGGCACTGTCCTACGTGCTTGTTCAATGTAATGTCCCACAACTGCTGCTGGAGACGGAGTACATGATGGAGCTGCTTGAGCCGGCATGGCTGACCGGAGAGGGTAATGGAGAAGTCACAAAAACACACCGACTCTGTTTAAAGAGGTCCTATTATGCTTTTTTACATGTTCATCTTTCTTGATTGTGTAACGTTGCTGTTTGAGCATAAAAAAGTTTCAAAGCACAAAGTCCCTCTAGCGGGAGTTATTCTCTATGTCACTGTTCCCTGAAAAGCCTCCATTGTAGTCTTGAGTTTTCTTCCGGAAACTAACACGTGACAATATCCATCATTTAAATTATTCATGTGCAAAATAAAGGGTTGGGGCCTGGTTGAGTTAGTTAGTGTGTGGAAACTTGTGAATAGGGTAAGAGGCGGGGCGTTTCCCAAACTCTCTCAATGCACTTGACCAATCACAACACAGTGATCCAGCCGACCAATCAGAGCACACTGGTCCAGCCGACCAATCAGAGCACACTGGTCCAGCCGACCAATCAGAGCACACTGGTCTGGCTGACCAATTAAACAAAACTGGTCCAGCCGACCTTTTAGAGCACACTGGTCCAGCTGACCAATCAGAGCACACTGGTCCAGCCGACCAATCAAAGCACACTGGTCCAGCCGACCAATCAGAGCACACTGGTCCAGCCGACCAATCAGAGCACACTGGTCCAGCTGACCAATCAAACAAAACTGGTCCAGCCGACCAATCCAAGCACACTGGTCCAGCCGACCAATCAAAGCACACTGGTCCAGCCGACCAATCAGAGCACACTGGTCCAGCCGACCAATCAGAGCACACTGGTCCAGCTGACCAATCAAACAAAACTGGTCCAGCAGACCAATCAGAGCACACTGGTCCAGCTGACCAATCAGAGCACACTGGTCCAGCCGACCAATCAGAGCACACTGGTCCGGCTGACCAATCAAACAAAACTGGTCCAGCCGACCAATCAGAGCACACTGGTCCAGCTGACCAATCAAACAAAACTGGTCCAGCCGACCAATCAGAGCACACTGGTCCAGCTGACCAATCAAACAAAACTGGTCCAGCCGACCAATCAGAGCACACTGGTCCAGCCGACCAATCAGAGCACACTGGTCCGGCTGACCAATCAAACAAAACTGGTCCAGCCGACCAATCAGAGCACACTGGTCCAGCTGACCAATCAAACAAAACTGGTCCAGCCGACCAATCAGAGCACACTGGTCCAGCTGACCAATCAGAGCACACTGGTCCAGCTGACCAATCAGAGCACACTGGTCCAGCTGACCAATCAGAGCACACTGGTCCAGCTGACCAATCAAACAAAACTGGTCCAGCCGACCAATCAGAGCACACTGGTCCAGCTGACCAATCAAACAAAACTGGTCCAGCCGACCAATCAGAGCACACTGGTCCAGCCGACCAATCAGAGCACACTGGTCCGGCTGACCAATCAAACAAAACTGGTCCAGCCGACCAATCAGAGCACACTGGTCCAGCTGACCAATCAAACAAAACTGGTCCAGCCGACCAATCAGAGCACACTGGTCCAGCTGACCAATCAGAGCACACTGGTCCAGCTGACCAATCAGAGCACACTGGTCCAGCTGACCAATCAGAGCACACTGGTCCAGCTGACTAATCAAACAAAACTGGTCCAGCCGACCAATCAGAGCACACTGGTCCAGCCGACCAATCAAACAAAACTGGTCCAGCCGACCAATCAGAGCACACTGGTCCAGCTGACCAATCAGAGCACACTGGTCCAGCCGACCAATCAGAGCACACTGGTCCAGCTGACCAATCAAACAAAACTGGTCCAGCTGACCAATCAGAGCACACTGGTCCAGCTGACCAATCAAAAAACACTGGTCCAGCCGACCAATCAAACAAAACTGGTCCAGCCGACCAATCAGAGCACACTGGTCCAGCTGACCAATCAAACAAAACTGGTCCAGCTGACCAATCAGAGCACACTGGTCCAGCTGACCAATCAAAAAACACTGGTCCAGCCGACCAATCAAACAAAACTGGTCCAGCTGACCAATCAGAGCACACTGGTCCAGCTGACCAATCAAAAAACACTGGTCCAGCCGACCAATCAGTGCACAGTGTGCTTTTCAGAAGGAGGGGCTTCATAGTGACCGGAACTAAACTGAGCGTTACTGATAGGATGGGAAAAAAGGTGCTGCAACAATATCAAATATAGAGTGTTTTTTGAACATTCAAGCATTAAAAAAACTCTCTTAGTAGAGTCCAAAAACAACATCAAGACTTTGTAAAAGTCTTTTAAAACTCTAGTTACTTTTAATGTGAAGGTTGTGTCAAAAACTAGGTAGCACATTTATGCTACTGCACTGTGTAAGATAACTTGTCAGATAACAGGTGTCACATCCTTCACAGATATGAGAATCGCAGACAAGACTGGGAGGAAAATGCATATGCTATTATAAATGACAAATATATTTATTCATTTTTAAATCAAAAAGTTTTAATTGAAAAATAAACCTTTAAGCCTAAGCCAAAAAATCAAAATCTTGATTTTTAGCAATAATACACAAATCTTGCGAGAGCCACAAGTGTGTGTGATTTCCACTTCAGTTATCATTCATCTTCATTAACTTCAACAGCCAAATTCCCAGTGAAGAACTAAACTACCTGAACAGAGTTTCAGCAACCAGAAGTTGCTGTTACCATGGAAACCCAGCAACGACCACACATTCGCATGAAGTTTTATGAATTATGTAATCGAGTTGATCTACCTACACTCTAAATCTATTTATATACGGATTTATACTTATAGTAGAATTTCCAAATTTTTTGTCACGTTATAATACAAAAGTCCATAGTTTTGGATGTTTTATATGTATGTTTAATATTTATATCATGTATAGCATGATTCTTATTGGTTTATGGGATGAGTAAGTTAAGTACAACCGGCGGGATGTACAGGGTGTTTGTATGTCCCCAAACTGAGCAGTTTTCATGGTTGTTTGTTTGTAGGTGGATACTATTTGACGAGCGTGTATGCCAGCCTGTGCCTGATCCAGAACAAGCCTGGGACCACGCCCACCTGCACTCTGACCAATGAGGCTCAAGAGTACTTGCGGGAGTGGAGCAGGAGGCGGGGCCAAGAAGCCAAGACCCAGAAGGACAGTCAGCAGAGACAGGTTGAAAACAACATGCAAACACACACAGATCGTTTCACTGTGAATATGTGTGTGTGGAATACACAATGCATTTTATATACACAATGTCATTTATTTTTGTGGATTTTTCTTCTGTGCAGTCTTATTTCACTATTTATCAAATTATCAGGAAACAACTGTTAAAGGGACAGTACATCCAAAACAATTGTATAATAATATAATGTGACAAATGTGTGATTTTACCAATTTCTGTCTGTCTGTCTGTCTATCTATCTATCTATCTATCTATCTATCTATCTATCTATCTATCTATCTATCTATCTATCTATCTGTCTGTCTATCTATCTGCGTGTCTGTCTGTCTGTCTGTCTGTCTATCTATCTATCTATCTATCTATCTATCTATCTATCTGCGTGTCTGTCTGTCTGTCTGTCTGTCTGTCTATCTATCTATCTATCTATCTATCTATCTATCTATCTATCTATCTGTCTGTCTATCTATCTGTCTGTCTATCTATCTGCGTGTCTGTCTGTCTGTCTATCTATCTATCTATCTATCTATCTATCTATCTATCTATCTATCTATCTATCTATCTATCTATCTGTCTGTCTATCTATCTGCGTGTCTGTCTGTCTGTCTGTCTATCTATCTGTCTATCTATCTATCTATCTATCGATCTGCGTGTCTTTCTGTCTGTCTGTCTGTCTGTCTGTCTGTCTGTCTGTCTGTATGTCTGTCTATCTATCTATCTGCGTGTCTGTCTGTCTGTCTTATCTATCTGTCTATCTATCTGTCTGTCTGTCTGTCTATCTATCTGTCTGTCTATCTATCTATCTATCGATCTGCGTGTCTTTCTGTCTTTCTGTCTATCTATCTATCTGCGTGTCTGTCTGTCTGTCTATCTATCTGTCTATCTATCTGTCTGTCTATCTATCTATCTATCTATCTATCTATCTATCTATCTATCTATCTATCTATCTATCTATCTATCTATCTATCTATCTATCTATCTATCTATCTATCTATCTGCGTGTCTGTCTGTCTGTCTGTCTGTCTATCTGTCTGTCTGTCTGTCTATCTATCTATCTATCTGTCTGTCTGTCTCTCTGTTTATCTATCTATCTATGTCTGTCTGTCTATCTATCGATCTGTCTATCTGTCTGTCTGTCTGTCTATCTATCTATCTGTCTGTCTGTTTATCTATCTATCTGTCTGTCTGTCTATCGTCTGTCTGTCTGTCTGTCTGTCGATCTGCGTGTCTGTCTGTTTATCTGTCTGTCTGTCTGTCTGTCTATCTATCTATCTGTGTATCTGTCTGTCTATCTATCTATCTATCTATCTATCTATCTATCTATCTGTCTATCTATCTATCTATCTATCTATCTGTCTATCTGTCTATCTATCTATCTATCTATCTATCTATCTATCTGTCTGTCTGTCTGTCTGTCTGTCTGTCTGTCTGTCTGTCTGTCTGTCTGTCTGTCTGTCTGTCTATCTATCTATCTATCTATCTATCTATCTATCTGTCTGTCTGTCTGTCTGTCTGTCTGTCTGTCCGTCCAAATCAAGTTATTGTTCATTTACTTAAATCAAATCCACCCCTAACGTCGCTCGTGTGTCCTCCTGTCCCGTGTGTGTGTGTGTGTGTGTGCAGAGGTTCATCCGTGTGCTGTTCCAGGGTGACGGTCGCAGTGCAGTGCGGACTCTCCTCTGGAAGGCGGGGGAAAGCGTCGACGCTTTGACCCAGTCCTGCGCCGCTGTGTTCGGCGTGAGCGAGCCGCAGCACTACTGTCTGTTCTGGAGGAGTGAAGGGGAGATGTGTCCTCTCCCGGCCCACGTTCAGCCCCATCAGCTGGGCTCGCAGGAGGGAGCGTCCCTGTCCTTCCTGCGCTGCGATCACGACTTCAGCAAGATGCGCAGACTCACCAGAGGGGGCGCTGTGGATCTGGGAGAGTCCGTGTGTGAGGAGTGAGGAGAAGCAGGTGCACAATATGACTTTAGATTTTTTTTGTCACAATCGTGGCTAGAGGTTTTATGGATGTCACACAGTATTTGAATGCTGTATATGTGTTCAGTTCTATGGATGATGATGATTATTTTTTTGTGTTGGGTGTAAAAAGAAAGAACAATAGCATTAAGAGGGGGATACTTGGTAATAATGCAAAAAGCAATATCTGCCAAACAGGAGATCAGGAAAGGCTGAGATTCAGCTGTCACTTTTTGATTGGCTTGCAGAGGTGTGTATTGCAGAGTAATACCAAAGTGTTGAACATAATACAAAAAACCTAATAAAAATATGTATGTTTTTAAACAATCATATATGTACACATGCTCTGAGTATTGACACTGTATCTACACTGGATGTGTTGCGTTAAATCGCTCCTATTATAATCACTGGAGCCGTTTGCACTGGAAGTGTGTCGCGATGCACCTTCTGTTTTTGACACATTACTGCAGCCACTTTATTTCTTTCGTTCATCTGATTTTTTTTATAAATATATATAATATATCATATTTTGAAATCAAGCTGTTTTTTTTATTTAATTTTACACTAGGATCTAAAAGTAGTGCTCGACCGATATTGATTTTTTTGATGGCCGAAGCCGATAATAATAATGATAAAGTATTACACAGAACTGTTAAACCGAGACTGTAATCTAATGAAGAAGGAAATGGGAGTTCTGTGGCACTGGCGTTCGTAGCGCTGTCAAAATAAAAGTCCCGCTTTCCGAACAGAGAATCGTATTGGCTGATGCCGACGATTAAAAAAAGTATGTATGTGTATATTATACTCACACACACACACACACATATATATATATATATTATGTAAGGTTATGATTCATTCTCTAAGCCACTAATCGGCAAAATGAGCACATTTGTGCATGTGAAGCGCCATAAAGCTCTATTACAACTTAAATTGTGCTTGATAACATGCAAAACTTCATTGTAATGCTGATAAATATATTTTTAATAAAGTAAAATAGGCAAATATCATCTATGTAAATAAATATTAGTACATTTTTACAGCAGTGAATTTCAGTTGTATACACTACTGTTGAAAAGTTGACGGTCGGATTAGGATTTTTAATGTTTTTTTCAGGTCTTTCAATGTTTTTGAAAGAAGTCTCTTAAGCTCACAGAGGCTTCGTTAATTTGACCAAAAACACAGTAAAGACATTATTAATAATTTCTTATTTTTATTCATTTTGAAAACTAAAAACAGTAAAAAAAAAAAAAAATAGAAATTGAGTTAACAGCTAATGATATATTTTTTCAGGATTCTTTGATGAATAGAAAGTAAAAAATATATATATATATATATATATATATATATATATTTATATATATATACTATATATATATATATAATACAATTATTTTACATTATAAATGTCTTTACTCTCACTTTTGATCAATTTAATGAATCTTTGCTAAATAAAAGTATTAATTTCTTTTTCAAAAAATCGTACTGACCCTTGAACTTTTGGACGCTAGTGTATATTTAATAAACAAAAATGCAACAAAATGCAAATATACTGTAGCTTATTTCGTTATGAGCGGATGTGCAGCTTTGACATTTCCAGTGTAGACAACAGACGCGCTTCCGGTGTAAACACAGTGTAAGTATGGAGTGTGATATATTGTGAGTTTTGCGGTACTTCTGGTACTCTTATGAGTTTTACTTGAACTGCACTGGCTATTTTGTTAGCTGAACATTAACTGAATGAACATCGTGGATCATCGAATCACCACTGGCCTGATATTTGTGTTTATTTGATTTATAATATCCTTCAGAAAGCAGACTATTTCAGTGTTTGAAGAATGTAGTGAACGTGTGCCATCATAATCATTTGTGAATACTCCATGTAAATAGACTCCAAAGAAACAAGCTGGTTGTGTTTTGCAGAAGTGTATCACGTCGCGCTCTGCTTTCTCCTCACGGTGGGCAGATAAACACATAAACACTGTCAGGATCTGAATTACGCCTGCCCACGATTCAACTCATAGTGGAAAGCTAATTTTGTTAAGTCGGAGAGAATTTCTCTCTTGGCTTGAACTTTGAAGAGAGGAGGCTGAGTCTCAAAATGGCCACCAAGTGTCAAGCTTCAGTATTTCATTGACAGGTTTAAGTTTTAAGCCAGAGTCGTCAGCAGGAAACGCTGCCGTTTGTGCCCGACAGATTCAGGATTTTGTTTTATTAAAGTGCCCGTATTATGCTTTTCCGGATAAGGCTGTTTGTGAATGTAAAAGTTCTGCTTAGATAAATTTAGTTATTTTCTCTAAAAGGAAAAACGTCTGACGTGTCTGACTTCCTGTTTGAGCCTACATGGGTTTGTAAAACAATTGCATAATAAATGCAATATGCAGCCATTGTTTACTGTTCATTTCACTGTGTATCAAGCGCTGAGGAAGATCTGAAATTCAGATATGCTGTCGACCAATCACAGTGCACTGAGCCGTCTGACCAATCGGAGCAGAGTAAGCTCTCGAAATGTCTGAAATGGTTTGATCGAAGATTCAGTCCGTGAGAAAGTGGTGATAATGCAATATATATTATGGGAATTATTTGTGTTTTTTTGACCTTGGATCTATAATAGGAGACTCCAAAACAAAATAAATAAATACCATATACTGTATATTGACCATAAATAGGGGGTAAAAGCACTGCAATATTACTGTTCGTATCAGAAGTGTATCATTGTAGTTTTTCACCACAAATTATGCTGTTAAACACGATTATTTTAAAACTAAGTTCAAATAATAAGTTAAAAATCTGTTTCCTTATGGAGAAAATTATGTTTTTACCTCCAGTTGCACTGTTAATGGCCGCTTGGTGTCTGACACACGCTATAAGCAGTCAATCAACCACAACAGATCGGACCAATCAGAGTAGAGGAAGCTCTCGGAAGGCGGGGCTTAGACACTGAATCTTCAATCGAAGCGTTTCTGTGAGAAAAGAGCTGATGCTACATTGTATATTATGAGAAAATGATTGTAGGACTCTTTAAAATAGCATAATGGGGCACTTTAAACTAGTATTACCCTAATGTAAAATATGTGCCGTGTCCACCGAAGCGTTTTTCCACGCGCCTGGCGTATGTTTTCAATTGTTTTCAATGGGATCGCCGCGTTTTTTAAACGCCATGAGGCGCTGACCCAGATAGCAAACTGACATTGAATCAACGTGGAAACATGACATCGAAACAACGTTGATCTGGCATTGCTCATCGAATTAACGTTTAACCAACGTCAGGCACGTCATTCTTCAAAACTAACGGAAAATCATCTTGAAATCAACGCTGTTTCAACGTTAGGAAAGCAAACCAATTGCGTTGATTTTCATTTAGCTTTGAAGAATGGCGCGTCTGACGTTGGTTTAACGTTAATTCGATGAGCAAAACAATGCCAGATCAACATTGTTGATTCAATGTCAGTTTGCTGTCTGGGGAGCGTTTTTTTCACGTTAAAAGCGCCCAGCGTTTTTCACTGGTCGCTGGGAGTTGAAAAATGTTCAGGATAAAACGCAGCGCTCATCACTGTCATGTTTTACCCAGCCGTCCAATTACAGTGGAGGAGGGGCGGGACTAATACCACACCGACCAACTGTCACAACATTCAAACTGCTGCGGATATTCTGTATCATAGCAACGACACGTCTCAACGGAAAAAACGCTGCGCTGCCAAAACGCTCTCAAGCGCCCAAACAAAGCACGGCGTCTTCAGCAGAGCGTCTAGCGTTTCCAGCTGGATAAAAATGGTGGACACACGGCCTTACAGCTTTCCAAAGTAGGCTACAAATGTTATTAATTGTCACCAACTGTAACCGGCTATATTAATTGGACCATGTTACACTGAGTACCCATAGTTTTGAATTGAATAAATAATATAATTGTGGTAAATGTTGGTAGTATCACTAGTTTTGTGTATATTATTAGTTATGTGATATATATAATATAGTCACAGGTTTATTCGGGTTTATTAAAATAATTGGTAAAAACATGACATGGCAGCGTTTCCTGCGAATGTCCCGCCGAACGACTGTTCCATCAAACGCTATTTCACTTTGATTCTGAATGTGACATTGAAATATTTTCTTTCTACAGTGAATTGTATGACTATACATGTAATGCTTAATGTAAACGGGGCTCTGATTATGACTTGCGTTGAGTTTTGATGCTTTTTATTGCTGGATCAGTTGAACTCTTGACCGATGCATGCGTTCGTTTGTGATGCGCTTCATTGTGATGCATGGATGAACAATATGCTTCATATGACATCACGCTCTGATTGGTTTCTCTGAATGTTTGCTTGTTCACTGACATGCAGAATTAAACTCCTATGTGAATGCTCTCTGTCTCTCTGGAGCTGTTAGTTGGCGATTATGGATTATTGTTTTGTTGTTTTGCGGTTCGCATTGACCTGAACATTAGTAAGCGTGTAGTCCTCTAGATGGCAGCAGCAACTTATGAATCAAATGTAATGTTGATTTAAGGCTCTTTTCTTGCTTTGGATCAACAGTTACATTTAATAAATAGAAATATTCATTCACATGATTTTTATTCAGTTTAGTCTATGTTAACAGGTAAATTATCTTGATTTCTATAGTTTCAATTTGCCATTTTTGTCATATAAATTTGTATTTGTGTGTGCAGATGATGCGTTTTAAAGTTAATACATGGAGGCCAGATTTGCTTTGTATAAAAGTCCCCAGAATTGAGTTATATATATTTTTTTTTAATTTTCTGTGGAACTTGTTCAGAGGGATAAATAGTTCATAAATAGCGAAGATGTGACTTATTCAAATTTATTTAAAATAATTGCATATAGTATGTCATCTTAGTATCTATTTCCATTTAGATAGCTAGTTAAAGTCACCATGAAATCAAAATTGACAATACTTATTTTTTTATTGCAGTACATTTAGCTCTTCTCTGATGACGAGGGCGGGACAACCTGTCAGTCACATGAGATCCACCAATCGCAAACCACACCCATCCAATCAAATCCCCCCAGACTAAATCAAGCCCCGCCTACATTTGTTCTTGTTTGTTACTCGGATATACATCACAATAGGGGAAAAAAGGCCATCGCAACTCGGTTTCATGTCAACTTTAGTTACTAATCTGTACTTTGGGAGCTAAATTGCTGGAATAAACATCACTTAACCTATAAGCCTCATATAAACGCATCAGATATGTCCTTATTTAGATGCAACAGCTAAGCGTTTGAGTCTTTTTTAGGGTTAGATGTTGTAATTAAAATGTTTTTTCTTTTTAATTTATTAATAGCAATAGATATGAATGGGAACATGCATGAAGAGGTTAGTGTGACTGGTTTTGGTGCCGACGCTCATCCCAGCACTGCTCCCAGTTTGTCCAGCACCTTCAGGCCTTTCTCCTCGTACTCGGCTCGTGACAGCCAGAAAGACTCTTTATCTTTCATGATGTTGGCCAGCACGGCACCACCCATGAACACCATGTGTTTGCGGCGCGGAGGGTCTTCGATGCGGATTTTAAATTTCTGTGGTAAAAGAGAGAGAAAAATCATTTAAAACTAATTCTAATTTAAAACTAATGAGTTGTTGCCTATCTATTTTAAATACTAAAGGTTACTTTAATGTGTGCCAGTTCCTTTACATGCACTCGCAGAAAAAAAAGGTACAAAAGCTGTCACTGGGGCTGTACCTTTTCAAAAGGTAAACTTTTGTCCATTTCAGGTGCTAATATGTACATTTTAGGTGCTGATATGTACATTTTAGGTACTAATATGTACAGTTTAAGTGTTAATATGTACATTTTAGGTGCTAAAATGTCCATTTCATGAGCTAATATGTCCATTTTAGGTGGTAATATGTACATTTTAGGTGGTAGTATACATTTTAGTTAATAATATGTACATTTCAGGTGAATATGTCCATTTCATGAGCTAATATGTACATTTTAGGTGGTAATATATACATGTTAGGTACTAATATGTACATTTTAGGAGGTAATATGTCCATTTCATGAGCTAATATGTACATTTTAGGTGGTAATATATACATGTTTGGTACTAATATGTACATTTTAGGAGGTAATATGTCCATTTCATGAGCTAATATGTACATTTTAGGTGGTAATATATACATGTTAGGTACTAATATGTACATTTTAGGTGCTAATATGTCCATTTCATGAGCTATTATGTCCATTTTAGGAGGTAATATGTCCATTTTAGGAGGTAATATGTACATTTTAGGTGGTAATATGTACATTTTAGGTGCTAATATGTCCATTTCATGAGGTAATATGCCCATTTTAGGAGGTAATATGTCCATTTCATGAGCTAATATGTACATTTTAGGTGGTAATATATACATTTTAGGTGCTAATATGTACATTTTAGGTGCTAATATGTACATTTTAGGTGCTAATATGTCCATTTCATGAGCTAATATGTCCATTTTAGGAAGTAATATGTACATTTTAGGTGGTAATATGTCCATTTCATGAGCTAATATGTCCATTTTAGGAGGTAATATGTACATTTTAGGTGTTAATATGTACATTTTAGGTGCTAATATGTCCATTTCATGAGGTAATATGCCCATTTTAGGAGGTAATATGTCCATTTCATGAGCTAATATGTACATTTTAGGAGGTAATATGTACATTTTAGGTGGTAATATGTACATTTTAGGTGCTAATATGTCAATTTCATGAGGTAATATGCCCATTTTAGGAGGTAATATATCCATTTCATGAGCTAATATGTACATTTTAGGTGGTAATATATACATTTTAGGTGCTAATATGTACATTTTAGGTGCTAATATGTCCATTTCATGAGCTAATATGTCCGTAATATGTACATTTTAGGTGGTAATATGTCCATTTCATGAGCTAATATGTCCATTTTAGGAGGTAATATGTACATTTTAGGTGTTAATATGTACATTTCAGGTGCTAATAATATGTACATTTTAGGTGTTAATATGTACCACTAAGGTACTGTACCAATATGCAGCCTTTGGGTACAAAAGTGTACCTTTTGAAAAGGTACAGCCCCAGTGACAGCTTTTGTACCTTTTTTTTCTGAGAGTGTGTTATTAGCGTCAGTGCGTCAGTGCTTACAGAGAGTTTGTCAGTGTCTCCCTTCAGCACTCTCTCCAGATACAGCTGCTTGATCTCTCGCTCCAGACGGGACGGCAGCCCCGGGTACATTGTGGTTCCTCCAGACAGGACGATGTGCTTGTAGAAGTCCGACCTGCAGGTGGACGGTAAGACATGAAGCTCACAGACACCCTTGAAGGAACAGTTCAGCTGGAAACCAATCAGAAACAAGGTGACCTCAGAAGAAATGACTTTAACCTGGAAAAGTATCGCTGTGCTGAGTAAAGTCTCTTCAAAAGCTCTTGCACAGCAAAAAACAAACAAATTCGTACTGTTTTTAATATTTAATATTATTTTTTTTTATGAAATGATTGTACTATATTTTAGTCTGATAATGTTTTTTATTTAAAATTTATTATTTTTAGGAGATTTTATTGTTCTAAATTATATTTACGCTGTATTTATAATCCATTTATTCTCTTTTTTGAGCATAGACCTGAAAATGAAATTTCCAACTTAAACAGTCATAAATCTAAAATGCTTTGGAACACAAACTAAACAAACTAGGTCTCTTTTATTTCTTTTTAAACACGTTTGATAACATGATAACAAAATGATGATAAAAATGATAACATTTTACATTTGTTGTTATGAAAAATGCACAAAAATACCATTTTAAATTAAATTAAATGTTAATTTTCCAAAACACGTTTTACTCTAAAACTGTGAGAAAATCAAACCAATAAATCTAAACAAGTTGCGTTCCAAATTTGAGGTTGATATCTCAAAACACGAGCTTTCAGTAAGAATTTGTTTGGCTCCAGTACCAAACGTGTCCACTAGGTGAAATTAATTTCCAACCACGAACAATACAGACGTGTTCACAAGTGTTGGCAAGTTCCAAAACCTGTACCAAGTTTCATACCAATTTGAAGTAAAAAATTCAACAACAAAAAAAAAACGAAACGTAAAATTTTCCGGCCAAAAACCAGAAGGCTAATCAAGGTACATTTACTTTTTGCACCAAACACGTGCAATTCAAAGTAGAATTTTAGGCTGTAAATGAACTTAGCATGTTTCTCAAATATTTGCAAATACATTAGACCTATTCTTGTTTTAGTTTGCTTCTCAAGTAAATGTATATTGAATTAAGAATGCTTCGCGATATTTGTACTGGAAAACAAGACGAAAACGCTAAGTACAGATGTTCTTTCTTCAGTGTAGATGGAAATGTATGTAATCGTGATTCCGGCACGGAATAAAACAGTTTAAAAGATAATTGCAAATTTTCATGTCGCAACTCATGTCGAGATGTTAATTTGCACTAGCGAGATTTAAAGTCCAATTCTGTGAGGAAAAAAGAGAAATCTTTTTTTTTGGTTTTTTTTTTTTTGGAGTTTATATCTCGCATTTCTGACTTTATAACTAGCAGCTACACGTTTATATCTCGCAATTCTGATGTAAACTCTCAATTTTGAGAAATAAAATGTTTTTTTTTTTGTTTTTTTCATTTGATTTGTTCTGTGGCAGAAACAAGCTTCCATAAAAATGTCTCCTAACTTATTAGTTGAAAAACATTTGCAGAACCAATTACTGGCTATAAGATTTGCTCAGCGCTCAGGCATTAAACGTCTCCTAACTGACTGTAGCGTTGAGTTGTTCTGACCTGAGGTCGATGTCCGCCGCCTGGATGGTGTTGAAGAGCAGCTCGGCCACTCCGACTCCCTCCACGTTGATGAGATGGGGCTGGAAAAGAGCCTCCGCTGCTCCGAACCTCTCGCCTCCCACCATTATCATCCGTCCATCTGGCAACTGCGGGCGGGAAAGGTCAGTAAAATCTTTTGTATGCTGTGAGGAAGGCAGTCAAGTTTTAAGTCCTCATCCTCACCCTAGTTTTTTTTTTAATCTATAATTGTTAATTTTATCTCTTAAAACTCATCTTTGATCACCAAAATGACATATTTAAAAGTTTTTTTCATGCCTTAAAATAACTACAATGTAACTCGACACCCTTTCCTCATTTAGTATATGCGGTTCTATGAGCCTCGCCTCCACTCACCCGTTGATCTGATGGTTACAAGATAGTAAACGAGGCTTCGTCAATTCATACCGGCTTCGCAAGTTTCTACATTTTAATGGTTGGACTCTGTTTTTTATCTGATCCCTGATCAGTTTTATATAAAGTTGTAGACATTTGTATTGAGGAATAACTCATTGTAACACAGAGAAGAGTTGATCGTCTTTTATTAGCCACGCCCTTTATAAAATACACAAAACGCTAAATGGTATTTGATGCTTTGTATATGCCATTTGATAGATTAATCTCTCAAGAATACGTTTTGCGATAACTTTGCAAAAGGTGTATTTATGAAGCGGTTTTCCCTGCATTTACAGTTTTTAACGCTTCGAACCAGTGAATCATTTTGCAAAGCAATCGGTTCAATTGATTCAGTGTTTGGAAAAGCTTTGTTTCTCTCGTCACTAGTGGGAAGATACATTGACATTTAATAAAAATATAAATGCATACCGTACGCAATATTAAATGGTTGCCAGCTTGTTTTGCCTCTAAAGGTTTAAATGGATACAGTATATAAAAAACGTTGCATAGTTTTGTTAATGCGACCTGTCCATGGGTGTACTTTGTGTGACTAATTTCTGGCTTGAATTTCCTGAGCTGTAAGTGTATTACCGTGTAGGACTCCACCAGGACGGTGGTCTCGTTGGCCAGTTTCTGTTCCTGCTCGATGTTGTATCCGACAAAACACAGTTTCTCCTTCATCATCCGCACCGTCTCGAAGTCTGCCGTGTGGTTGAAGACGTAGCCTCGCATAAGCAAAAGCTGAATAAACAGAATATTCTTTTTAACCAGACCACTACTGATAAATTTTATTTATTTTTAAATAATACAGTGAATCTATATCTAGATTTTGATCCATTTTAAGAAATGAGTCCATTAAAATAGACGATTAAACAAAATGTTCCAGGTTCAATAGAAGTTGAAGTGTTTAGTTTACCCAAAAATGACAGTTTTCACAACAAATATGAACCGTTTTTAACACTGATATTAATCAGAAGCATCAAATCAACATATCAGAATGATTTCTGAAGGATCATGTGACACACTGGAGTAATTGATCACAGGAATAAATGACAATTTACAATATATTCAAATTGAAAACAGCTATTTAGAACTGTAATAATATTTCACAATATCATGGTTTTAACTTAAAATATATTTTTGAGAAACACCGGTGTCCAAAATAACGTTTAAAAATGAAAGTACAATGAAAGTCAATGGGGCCCAAAGTATAAAAAAATCAAACAGGTTTCATGAGGGTGAATAAATGATGTCGTTTTTGGAATGAACTAAGTGCTGTTCTGGAACATTGCTCATTCCTCAGTTTCCATGGTGACAATAGAAGCAGAATGTCACCTTAATCAGATAGCGCGTGATGTCGCGTCCTGCGATGTCGAGCCGGCGCGTGAGGTGAGGCAGAGAGAAGCCCTCGTACACGGGACAGATGTGGGTCACGCCGTCTCCTGAGTCGATCACCACACCGGTTAACAAACCTGCCGCAGGAACACAGCGCAAGTCAATCACTCGTTCATCTTCAACACTGAGCCTTAAAGGAGCGCTCTGAATTTTTGGGACTATTCACCATATCCCCCAGAGTTACATACCTTTCTAATCATTCAAACTCGTTCATCAAAATGAACAACTCTTTTTCAGAGTCAATTTGTTCGTTGAATGAACTAAATGACTCGGAAAAAGATTCGTTCATTTTGATGAACGAGTTCGAACAGGAGAGTCACCCACGTGCGTCACGGTACAGAGCAAGGCGAGCATTTGAGCTTATAAAACTTAAACTTTGTTAATTTTTTTTTTAAACGAGGATCGTTTCGCTTGATAAGACTCTTATTCATCGTCTGGAATCGTTTAAAGCCCTTTGAACAGTTTGCACTGAAACTGTCTTTTGGACCGTTTGGTTCCCATTGAAGTCCATTATATGGAGAAAAATCCTGGAATGTTTTCATCAAAAACCTTAATTTCTTTTCGACTGAAGAAAGAAAGACATGGACATCTTGGATGACATGGGGGCGAGTAAATTATCAGGTAAAGTTTTTTTTAAAGTGAACTACTCCATTAAAGTGTTTCACGTATTGTTCGATAGTTTTAGACTAAAAAAGTTGGACTGTATTAAGTGATGGTTTACATTTAGATTCCAATCGAATTTGCATAAAAATCGGATTTGGACTGACAGTCTGAACCAGGTGCTCTTATAGACCCTTTTACAGTTGGTAAACATGGTGATGTTTTTTTTTTGTGGGCGGAGCTTAGGTGGAAGCAGAACGATCCCTCAGGCCGCTTCACTAACGCTAGTTATCAAGGATTGTTAGCTTGTTTTTTAACAATGACTGGAGAAACTCCAATATTATCTTAATGTGTAAGGTCACTCAGTGTCCAGGACCGCGATTGTTATTTCCAAAAGTTATTTTTAACGGACGGAACCAGATTGGCCGACCTGTAGCCGCCTACACGCTCACTCAATGCATGGACGATCTGACAGGATTAACGTACGTTACCTCGATTGAGCGGCCTGACTTCTACACCCACCATATAGAGAAACTAAAATAACGTAAACGTAAATAGAAACTGAGGGCATATAAATCTTTAGATGCCTGTATGGTCCTGTACAAGACTTGTGTGTACGATCCGCAGTTCTGCCGAGCCAGCGCCGAGACCACGACAATGTAAAGAATGACATTACAGTGCGATTTTAATGATGTGAATATTTTCTAGAAATAAAAGTTCCAGATACATACAGCATATTCAATTTTCATCAATTCTTGCACCAAACAACACAACAAGATGACATTTAATAATAGTAACAATAATTTAAGCTCCTTATTATGTAGCTGAATCTGTGCTGGTTTGTATTGGCCGCCTCCAGTTTACACTTTGTTTTGCCTCCAGCTAGCGCCGTGACGTAACTGTGACGTCGGCGCAAAAGGGGTCTATATGGTTAAAATAGGGCCCGTGACCCCGAGCGTTACCCTGAGCGTAGAGCGTCAGCACGGCCTGGATAGCGATGTAGATGCCGTGGAACTGGTAGGTCTCGAACATGACCTCTGCGATCTTCTGCCGGTTCTTCACCGGGTTCAGGGGCGGCTCCGTCAGCAGGACCTTGCTGTCGGGGGGGCTGATGTCGAGCCGCTGCGGGCCGAACGTGTGGTCCCACAGGTGCAGCATGTCCTCCCAGCTGCGCACCATCCCGTTCTCCATGGGGTACGAGATCTCCAGCATGGAGCGGCACTGGCTCGCCTCGTCGCCCACCATCAGGTCCTGAGAGGCAGAGGGGCGACTTCAGTGTTAAACAAGAACAGATTATATTAAAGGAGTAGTTCACCTTTCAAAAAACTTTTGCTGATAATTTACTCACCCCCACGTCATCCGAGATGTCCACGTCTTTCTTTCTTCAGTCGAAAAGAAATGAAGGTTTTTGATGAAAACATTCCAGGATTTTCCTCCTAATAATGGACTTCAATGGGAACCAAACGGTTCAAGGTCCAAAAGAAACTTTCAGTACAAACTGCAAACTTGTTCAAAGGCCTTTAAACCATTCCAGACGATGAATAAGGGTCTTATCAAGCAAAACGATCGATCATTTTTAAAAAAAAAATAAAGTTTAAGTTTTATAAGCTCAAATGCTCGCCTTGCGTGTTCTGTGGTGCGCGTCCGTGACTCTCCTGTTCGAACTCGTTCAGCAAAATGAACAAATCTTTTCCCGAATCAATTTGTTCGTTTCTTTCGCCGAATGAACCAAATGACTCGGAAAAAGATTTGTTCATTTTGATGAACGAGTTCGAACAAGAGTGCGTTACAGAACAGAGCAAGGCGAGCGTTTGAGCTTATAAAACTTAAACTTTGTTATTTATTTATTAAATGAGCGATCGTTTCGCTTGATAAGACCCTTATTCATCGTCTGAAATCGTTTAAAGCCCTTTGAACAAGTTTGCAGTTTGTACTGAAAGTTTCTTTTGGACCTTGAACCGTTTGGTTCCCATTGAAGTCCATTATATGGAGAAAAATCCTGGAATGTTTTCATCAAAAACCTTAATTTCTTTTTGACTAAAGAAAGAAAGACATGGACATCTTGGATGACATGGGGCAAAAGTTTTTTCAAAAGTGAACTACTCCTTTAAAGTCCCCCTGAGGTCAATCGGTTTAACCCTTAAAAGTCATCTTTGATCACCAACAGTTTTTTTCCTTGAAAAAAAAAAACTCGTCTTAATATATCTTGAATGTAACTCGACACCCTTGCTTCATTTCGTATACGCGGTTCTATGAATATGCAAATGAGCCCTGCCTCCACTCACTCACTCACTCAGAGATCCACTGGTTGACGATCACACGTTGATCTGATTGGTTACAAGGTCGTGTGTGACGTCAGAAACACCAGCGATTTCAAACCGTCTTTGGTTCACTGCAGTTTTAAGCAGAAAATACTCAGCAATGCTGTCCACTTATGAATTTACACATGGATTGTCTTAAAGCATATTAAAAACACCACATAGACACACAAACAACATTAAAAGCTGGATTTTAACCACAGGGGGACTAAACGTTTTCTTCAATAAATAGAATTCATCTGTGAACTCTATTAATTCTATATTCTGAGACTGAGTTTATAGTTTCTGCAGCAAAAGTAATGAACTATCAATCAGCTATCAACATTTATTAAGAATTTAAAGTTTTATGTTATATATTTGGGAATTATAAATCGACATTAGAGTAGAACATTATATTTTTATATGTAATATTATTTATTCATGTTTTATATATATACTATTAGATAATTTAGAGTGACTGAGGGATAGAATAATTTAAATCATAATTTGAAAATATTAATACATAAATGAGAGATGTTTTATAGATTTCTTGTTAAATGACAGTGCTTGTCAGGGTTATTTTCTTCTTATTTATATACTATTATATTTTTATTAATATTTTTAATTGACCTTTTTTATATTTTAAGTTTAGATTCAAATTGTTAGTTGAAGTTTCAGTTATTTTATATGCTTTTCACATTTGTATTTTATGTTTGTCTTTTAGGTTTATATTTATTTTATTTTTTTATTCTTATTCTTATTTTTTATTCTTAACTGTTTTTATTTATATTGATTGCATTTACTGAATGAGCACTGTGCCACTGTTCGTCCGACTGTTACTGTACTGTACATTTTATTTTATTTTTGACACTCTATTTTATTTTTATTATTATGATTTTTTTTTTAATTCTAAACTATTTCAATTATTCTGACTTCTTTTGATTATTTTAATTTCTTCCATGTAAAGCACTTTGAATTGCCACTGTGTATGAAATGTGCTATATAAATAAACTTGCCTTGCCTTATATATATATATATGTGTGTGTGTGTGTGTGTGTGCGCATGTGTGTGTGTGTGTTATTTCAGATTTTGTCTTTTTTGAACATAAATTTATTTCAGCTAGTTGGTAACAAACCATTTCAATAATATTACGTTTTTCATGTGCGTATATACATACTGTGTGTGTGTGTAGGTATCTACATATATACAGAAGCTATATTGTGTTTTGTTTTGACTATGAACTCACCTTGATCTCTATATTCCCAACTTTTACATCTGACCGAATGATGGGACGTCCCACCAGGGCTGGGAAGATGTGTTCGGGGAAATTGGAGCCAGCGAAACCACACTTGACAAACTGCAGACAGTGTGAGAGAAGATGATGAGTGAGTAGTGAAACTCGGCTCTGCTTTACATTTCAGGTTCATAAGGACGTATATTTGATGACTGCACTGTTTTATCTGAGATGAGCCGTTTTGAAGAACTGCGTCTTCCCCAACTCCCCCTCAACTTCCCTACGTTCATTTCAGGTCACTAAAGCACACCAGAGTTTAAAGCACTTCCTCATTTGTGGCCAATAACCGTGTATCTTTTGCCCTGCCACCTTTTAAGGTGAAGTGTTGTTCCTGGCCAGACGTGTTCAGACAGACTGAAGCAATGCAACAGGTCTCCGCACGAGCGCTAGTCAGGCATGCAGCGCCTGCACACGCAAGCCAAATAAAGCTTCTCAGATCTCTTCTAACTTTAAGTTCAAATCGATTTAAACAGTTTTCAAATCAAAACACCTTCCATGTATCATTCACTTAACCACAAATAGAGTTCTTTCATAAATGTTCAATCAGCAATTGTACATTCATGAAGTGTTCTGGAAATGTCATTCAGGGCTCACCGTGTTATGATGAATGACGTTTACAGACACTTTGTGAATGTCTTACCCCAGTGCCATTGTCACACACGACCACTTTCCTCCCGCCGCTGTCCATGCCGCAGTGTTCCAGATGCTGTGCGCGCACACACACACACACACACACTCTCAGGCTGTTCTGCTGAAGTGAGGTCAGAAACAAAGGGGCCGGTTCCCCTGAGGAGGAACAGAGGGACTCCGCCTCGTTCACCGAAAAAATCCCTAAAAAATGAGCTACACTACTAAAATATATAATCTAATAATGCAATAATGCAAACATTTTTACAGTAAACAACTGTTCATTGGTGAACTGCAAGTCACCTTATATCAGTTCAATTTTAAAAGGAAATACATGCCATTTAAAAAATGTTGTGAAATTTGATGCATAAAAATACTTCCTTACCTTACAATAGAGAATATATATATCATATATTTAATAAAGCAGTAATCGCCTACGTATAATTGTGTAGTAAAAGTGGATTTCCAAAGGCAGTGATGCTTGCTACTGATTGCGAAATTATTATTTTCATTTCAGTTTTAAACATTATAGCCATTCAACCTTACAGTAGGCTATAATTGAAAGCTATCAATTTTTTAAGCTTAAAAAAAAAAACGATCCTTAAAACAACCCTCACAATAAATAACCTCATAATAAATGTCATATTCACCCGTTCCCGCTCTGTAACAGGTAGGAAATATACAGAAACTGAGTTATCAAACAGTCTGCACTGCATAAATTATGAATTAAATTGAAGCGACAAAAGTTATTTAGTCAAGCGCAGGGAGTCGTTCTCCCTTTGTTTAATATTGATGACAGAGAGAACTCTTTATGTTAATGCTCTTACGAGGATACTCCACAAAATGGACAAAAAATGTGTGTTATTGTAAATTTAAGCATGAAAGAGTGCGTTGTGTGTGTGTCGCATATAGTCACAGGACATTCACAGGCACTGCGGTCTCGTTTGTCTGATCGTGCTTGAATGGTTTAAAAGCATTTGCATGAATAAGAGTGTGTTCATATGTGTGTAACGCTAGCTAAAGGATGACAGAAAAAAACTGCGTCAAATATTTTTTATTTAACGATTGCTGCGTTAAATATTTTTAGCACGTTAAACTGGAAATAATTTGGCATGTTAACGCGTTAATGTTGACAGCACTAATACACTGTAAAAAATATTGATGGTTTAACTTAAAAAAGTAAGTAACCTGGTTGCCTTAATTTTAAGTTCATTGAACTGGAAAAAGTGAGTTAATACAATGAAGGAGATTAATTTAACCATCAGAAACTCAAAATTATATGTTATCTGAACTCAATAAATTATTTAAGTTGATTTGACAAAAGAAAAAATGTTGTGATTACTAAACTGTAAAAAAATATTGATGGTTTAACTTAAAAAAGTAAGCAACCTGGTTGCCTTAAAATTTTAAGTTGATTAAACTGCAAAAAGTGAGTTAATACAATGAAGTAGATTCATTTAACCATCAGAAACTCAAAATAATAAGTTATCTCAACTAAATAAATTATTATAAAGTTGATTTGACAAAAGAAAATATGTTGTGATAACAAATCTTGAAAATATTTTTTACAGTGTAATATAGTTACTCCCCGAAAATATTAGAGTTAATGGAATAATGCAAAAAATGTACAGCACAGTAATTGATTGACTTCTGAATTAGTTTCTGGTTCGAACATATCTGAATTAAACCAATACGTCTACTTATCGTGTAGCTAGTGTTTACTACCGTGGATCTGGTTATTTGGGCTGCAGTGATTGGTGGAGACGGGGCTCATTTGCATATTTATGAAGCAAGGCTGTCGAGTGACATTCAAGCTATTTTAAGGCAGGAAGACATTATTTTCACAGGAAAAAATATATAATTTTGAAAATATTTCAAATATGTAATTTTGATCATCAAAGATGAGTTTAAGTGACATAATTATTGACTGCAGGGGGACTTTAAATTACTGTTGAAAATGAGGTATTAAAAGAATGATTCATAGTTTAGCCTTTTTAACAAATGAATACAGTAAAATGTATGCAATGAGTTCCCTTATCATTTACAGGAGAAAATATATTTAACAGTGCTAAACATATAATTTTAGAATAAAATATAGTTTAGAGGTCAGATTTTCTGCTTTTGTGTTCTACTGATGACATGAGAGTCAATAAATGATGACATTTTCTTTTATTGTTAAATTACTTCCTGAAATGGTGATTGAGGTTTTGTAAAGCCATGTTATTATTTCAACAATGGCTCATTTAGTTGATGTCAGTGAGGAGGGCACAGTGAGCTCACAGCTCTTTGCTTCAAAAATAATTTCTTTTATTTCAAAATTGCAAACAACAGACAAATGAAAACAAAACAATCCCGCTCTTGTATCATCGGTGAGTATGGGGGTCAAAACGAAAAACAGCGGACGATCATACAGTCTGACGTCGTCCTCAAAGTGTAGGCAAGGCACATACAGTAAGATGACTTCAGACCGAGACGAGTGATGCCATTGGTTGAAAGGGAAGCGTACAGAAAGTATGCATAGGCATAGGTTACTTCAGAGGTGATGTGTGTCTAAAACAGCTGAGGAAAACCTCGCAGGTTTGGAGGCGCAGAAATCATAGCATATTTCAAGTTCAGCAGCATTAATATTCCATCACATGTCAGTTAATCGATGCTCATTCAGACTACACTCTTAGAAAAAAAGGTTCAATACCCAGAATGCAACAGGCTGTCTGGGATTCTACATCGGACTCAATTTTAAAGAACACTAAATGCCAAAAGGTTATATATATATATGGAGAAATGCATTAAATGATTGCATAATACTTCTATGTCTAATGGGTTATCCAAATGTTTTTCTAGTGATAAAGTACGTTTTCAAGCTGTTTAATTCATAACATTTAATTAAAATTAAAAAAAGAAAATGAATGATCCCATATTCAAACCCCTACTGTAAAAGGTTCAATATACACAGGTGAAACTTGAAACATTACAATATCTTGCTAAAGTTATAATTTTACAGCTTATGAAAACCCCAAATTCAAAATCTGAGAAAATTTGAATATTACATGAAATCAGTAAAAAAAAAAAAAATTAAATACAGAAATGTTCGGCGCTCAATATATATAAAAATATAATCATCCATCCATCCATCCATATTTGTTTCAGAATTTGAATTACTGAAATAATGAACTGTTGCACCACATTCTAATTTTCCGAGTTCCACCTGTATAGAACACCCGACAGAACCCTCGTTTAAGGTTCCGAATAGAACCTTTTCTTCTAAGAGTGACATCGTTATATTCCGGTGTGAAACTCATGTTTTAAATCCTCATTTAACAAAAAAAAACAACGCAATGTAACTCTACGTATGAATCTATTGAAAACACACAGCAGCAAGTATCTCTACTCTCCGGTTCTCAATGGACATGCAAGATCAGACCGTTTCTCTTTCCCGGGTTCGACAGACGTGTGTAGTGCTACGAAAGGCCTAGGCTAGACTTCATGTACAAAATTTGCATAATAGTTCCCGTGTTTGATACGTCTCATATTTTGTGCCACCTGAGTGTTCGTTTTTGAATGGTTGACAAAGCCAATGATCCCGAAGAGATTTATTTGGCACATGCCTTTTAAGAGGCCTTTGAAAGTCTTTTTTGAGTGTGTGTGTGTCAAATCTGGAAGTCCATTCACAAGCTGATTTCTCAGTCTTTCTTTAAGTGCATCTATACGCTTTGACGGGGTCCAGGCGAGGCGTTCCTCACGACTCGAACTCGCTGTCGCTGCTGACGGAGATGTCGGGCGTGGAGGCCCCGGTCCCCCTCGGCCCCGTGCCTGAGCTGCAGTCGCTGTTCTCCGGGCTCCCGGGACGCCGCGGGGACGAGCCCTGGAGGAGCGTGTTGTGCTCCGAGGAGGAACATTCGGGAGAGCTGCCGGAGGGGAGGAGGGAGGAATCCTGCTGTAGTCTGGGAGAAAAACAACAGAAGAATGTTAACTGCTGTGTGTTAGTTTGTGTCCCTGTTAAAGGAGTAATTCACTTTTGAAAAAACTTTTGCTGATAATTTACTCACCCCCATGTCATCCAAGATGTCCGTCTTTCTTTCCTCAGTCGAAAAGAAATTAAGGTTTTTGATGAAAACATTCCAGGATTTTTCTCCATATAATGGACTTCAATGGGAACCAGACAGTCCAAGGTCCAAAAGACAGTTAATAACAGTTTCAGATGCAGCTTCAAATGTCTTTAAACGACACCAGACGATGAATAAGGGTCTTATCATGCGAAACGATCGGTTATTTCAAAACTTATTCCAAAAATGTAACTTTTCTAAGAACAAATGCTAGCCTTGCTCTATTCTGTGAGGCGCGTTTGTAACGTCACGTAATACGTAATTATGTTCAAAAGGTCACGGGCGACGTAGCCGGAAGTACAGAATCAAAATCGTCCGACATCGTTGTTTTACCTTTTAATTGCTTTTTTGTAAACGCCGTTTGAGTTAGTTTGCACGTTCAACCTATGCGTTCAACTTGTAAACACTGACTCTGTACTTCCGGCTATGTCGCCCGTGACCTTTTAAACGTAAGTACGTATTACGTGACGTTACAAACGCGCCTCACAGAATAGAGTAAGGTTAGCATTTGTCCATTTTTGGAATAAGCTTTGAAATAACCGATCGTTTCGCATGATAAGACCCTTATTCATCGTCTGATATCGTTTAAAGACATTTGAAGCTGCATCTGAAATTGTTATTTTGGACCTTGGACCGTTTGGTCCCCATTGAAGTCCATTATATGGAGAAAAATCCTGGAATGTTTTCATCAAAAACCTTAATTTCTTTTCGACTGAAGAAAGAAAGACATGGACATCTTGGATGACATGAGGGTGAGTAAATTATCAGGTAAAGTTTTTTCAAAAGTGAACTACTCCTTTAAGGCCATTGCACACTGAGTCCGAAATTCGCATCCGAAATTTCCGCACGTAAAAAAAAAAAAAAAAAAAAAAAAATCGACCTCGCGTTATGTCAATCACGCTTGCACACCGCCTCCGAAACTTTCGTCCGTCATAAAAAAATTCGGATCGGGTTCAATTTTCTGCGTTTTTCGCATCCTCAGCCAGCATTTTGAGAGGTTTTCTCGACAATTCAGGGCCGGGGGAGCTCGTTTACCGTCTATGGAGCTCGTTCCGCACATCATTGCACATATGCGCAGTGCTCTCAGTTTCAGTTTTCAATTTGATCAAGTGTTTATGTTCTCTTCTCTCGATTGGATTATTAAAGGAATAACCTCCCCTTTCAATCAGATTGAAATTTCGGATCGATGAATGTGTGATTGAGCAGCCAATTCGATAACTATAGGCTAATGTATTATTTGGGTACAATAACCTGTAGCCTATACAGCTGTTCTGTCTGCCCAGCGCTTCCACTGGCGCGTCCGTGCGTGCGTGTGTCCATACCTTAGACATACTGCCAGTCTCTGTTCAGAATCGATTGGTTCACGGAAATTGGTGGTCTTGTTTTTAATATGTGGCTCCAGAATCGCAAGCAAAGCATCCAACTGATGTAGATCTACGTTTTGCTTCATTTCGCGCTGACATTTGACGTTGTGTACAGACACGCGGAATCACTCGGACGTTAATGGCGTAGACCATAGACTGTAAAAAAAGATGGACGACGCCCCTTCGCTCTTTTCCATCAGAGAGAACTGAAGCCGCCAGTGTCCCGATATGACGCTGACATCTTGGAACTTGAGTCTGCGCACTTGCGTGTTTCGGGACCAGTCATGCGCAGTCGTGAGCAGGAAGTAAAGCCGCGAAATCAAGGCCACGCCCTCATTCTCGCTGAATCAAACGCAAGCACACGCCCCGCACTTTCATTAAGTGTCCTCTGTCTGCTTCGTTCTTCTCCAATGATGTCTGCTGATCGCAGAACCTCGTTAAAATAAGGTAAATACAACTACTAACCACATAATCAACATTATTAAATAAAAGTCCGCTGGTGCTTCAGTGACTACCTCGCACAGAGAACCTGTCAATCACAGCTGTCAATCATGATGTCAGAGCACCGTTTTTTTATCATCACATAACTAACTAAAAACAAACTTATTTTAAAAACAAACACTTGAAATTACATCAACGTGATACAAACTACAGTAAATGACAGAAACTATCTTCGGAAAAAGGATATGTGAAGTGTAATTTAATTGTTTAGTTGGTCTCGCGTCCCGTTGAATAACATGGGGAGGCGGGGGTTATGAGCTATACTAGGACCGGTCACAGGGGGGCGATCGAGACGTTTTGGCTTCACTTTTGAGGGCTTGTGCGGCACGCTTGGCGTAGACATACACGCGGATAGACGCAGATAGCTCAAAATGCGTAGAGATAACACTCCACTTGACTCGAAAGTGGCGTGTATGTTTACGCAAAAGTCATGACGTCATGTTGGGATTATGGACGTAATATTTTCTCTTTCTTCTCTTTTCAATTAGAGAGAGGACAACAAAATCATCCTCACATCCTCACTGCATCCTCAGTGCAAGGTTTCTGTGCGTGACGAATTTTTAGGCTGACGAACACGAAAAAACGCATACGAAAATTTCGTACTCAGTGTGCAATGGCCTTAACACTGTGTGTTAGTTTGTGTACCTGTTTTTAGCAGATGCTGCTCTGTCCCGCTGTCTTCTGTTCTTGAACCAGTTGCCCACCTGTGTGGGGGTGAGCCCGGTGGCCTGAGCCAGGTGACGCTTTCTGGAGGGGTTTGGATAGGGATCCTGCAGGTACCATTCCCTGAGGAGGCTGCGGGTTCGTTCCTGGAAAACAGAATCAAGACCAATGTTACTCAGTCCAAAAAGATACATTTTCTTGCTAACTTCACAGTAGTTCAGGGTCAGTACAATTTTTAATGTTTTTGCTCACCAAGGCTGCATTTATTTGATCAAGAATACAGTAAATTGTGTAATAGTATTACTATTTTAAATAACAGTTTTCAATGTGAATATATATATAGTAAAGTGTAATTTATTCCTTTGATCAAAGCTGTATCTTAATAGTCACATGATCCTTCAGAAATCTGATTTGCTGCTCACGAAACATTTCTGATTATTATTATTATGACCTATGTTGAAAACATTAAAACATTTCAGGAATCTCTGATGATTAAAAAGCATTTATTTGAAACCGAAAACTTTAGTTACAACACAAATGTTTTTACCGTCACTTTCGACCAGTTTAATGCATCTTTAACTAAACAAAAGTTTTTTTTTTAACCCAAACTTTTGAATCGTAGTGCATACGTTGAATCATAAAATCCTAAATGCAAATTTTATTCAGATTCACATTTCCAAGAAACACTGAACTATAAATCACCTCTCTGGCCAACCTTGTGAGTGTTTCACTGGAGTCTTTAAAAAGGCTCAGGAAGGATAATAGCATTATATCTTATTATAGCACATTAAAGTCCCCCAGTGGTGAAAACCAAGCTTTTAATGTTGTTTTATATGTCTACTTGCCGTTTTTAATATGCTTTAAGACAAACCACGTGTAAATAAGTCATTTGCGGAGTATTTTTCTCCTTAAAAATGCAGTGAACCAAAGACAGTCTCAAAATTGTGAGTGAGTGAGTGGAGGCGGGGCTCATTTGCATATTCATTGAACCCTGTATACTAAATGCGGCAAGGGTGTCGAGTTACATTCAAGCTATTTTAAGGCATGAAGACAAAACGCTTATATGTGTCATTTTGGTGCTCAAAGATGAGTTTTAAGGGATAAAATGATTGATTGGGATGCATTTATAGACCACTTCACAAGATGTAAACAAGACTGGTCCAGAAGCACTTCCTGTTTCAGTTTGTAACCGTTTTCTTTATTTCACATGTAAAGAAAATATCTTGAAGATGTTTGTTTAACTTTTTGATTCAGTTTTATATGTTCTGTTGGTTGTATTTTATCCCAGCTTTTATGTAGTGTTAAAAAACTGAAACAGGAAGTGCTTCTGGACCAGTGTTGTTTACATCTTGTGAAATGGTCTATAGATCGCATTTTTATTCGTCTGCTAATGAGGATCAATCCTGCAGCTCGTTTCACAAAAAAACATTCAAGTCACAAATCAAACCCACTGCTTATAGTGTTGATTCCATTATATAGAGTTTTCCATTATAATGTCCTTGGAAATCCGAGCTAAGAAGGGCAGAAGTTGGCATTAGGCTTAAAGCACTGCTCCTGGATCAGGGCTTCTGAAGTCAATCCTGGTTTGCGTGTTAAAAAGAGCTAGCCATCAGATCTCATTTACAGTCTGTTGGAGTAATCTGTCGACTGGCCAGTGATTAAGGTTCATTTCCTTGCGGTATAACTACTGACCACCTTTGTATAGTGACCCAGCACCCGAGCCGCCAACGCTGCACGTATTAAAATCCACTTTCCATTGCAATTCACATTCGCTCAGTCTCCAAAAACAATGAGGGACTCGTTATGAGAGCTTTGTTGAGCTGTTGGTTAATCTGAGCACTAGTGTCTGGGACAGGGTGAAAAGGTAGAAAGTCGTCTGTGCGGAAGGAGAGCTTAAATGCCACAGGTGGTCCTCGGCTCAAGAGGCTTAAAACAAGCTGCGCACAGACTGACAGCGACGTCTCAATGCGATGTGCGCTGTCCTGACGCGTGGAGACGCTCGGCATGAGATCATAGGTGCAGGAGCTTAAAGATGTGTTTACATTGTCGCGGTGTAATTACTGTAAGTCGCTGTTTGTTTGCACTTTTACTCGAACTGAAAATGCAGTTGTGACCCAAAGATCTGGTTTCAGACCCTTCAAATGACTTTGTTGTTACTTAATGTAGTTAAGTTGATTCATTAAAAATTAATTACATGGGACATAATGGGAGCACTTTATTTTAGAGTCCTGTTCCCCATGCACATAATATGTGCTTGTTAATTGCAATAACCGAACCTACACCCATACTACACATTATATTAACAGTACTTTCTTAGGTAAGTACACTGTAAGTGCACATACTGTAAAATTAATTATATTTTTGACTTGCATTAACCAGTTCATCTACAATGTTACAACAAGAACCACAGTTTTCAACAAATCCTGCTGTTTTAGGCTTTGATTAATGCATTCTAATTAAGATTGAAATTTTAATAATTACATGAGGATAAATTAGTGTTTTATATGTATGCATGCATGCATGTGTGTGTGTATGGATTTAGTCTACTGATAATATGCATTTTCAGTATTTGATAGTGAGAGAAGGGTGGCATATTTGCCATATTTACACAAAATTCACTATATTACAAAAGTTATTATATTCATAGAAAGTCATATTTGAAAACAAATTGTGCATTATCCACTAACTAGCTTGTTTGAACTTACTAAATTACATGGATATAGTATCGCTTGATTCTTTCAGTCAAATGTTCGACACACTTTACTGAATTTGTTTAGTTGTAAAAATGATGATCGTTCAAATGTTTATGAGTCCATGCTTGAGTTTGGGAGACATATTTTGTGCTTCTTAACTGACATTTTCTTGAATACTTTGAAGCACAGACTTGAAGTGTGGTTCCTTTTTAAAAGGAGACACTTGGTAGATTATTGTAAAAGTGAAAAACAATATGAAAGTTAAATAAATAAATAATTCCATAATTGTTGACCGATAAAAATGATGACCGTTAAAACACGTCAGTTAATAGGCTACTTTATTATTATTAATTAGGGTACTATAGTATTATAAATGTAAATATTTATTCATATATTTAAAAAAAAAAAACTTTGCAGGATTTACGATGCTGATGACTGTTAAACACGTCATCACAGTCTGTGAAAAAAAAAAACCTCACCTTAAAGCAGTGTGTCTTTACTGAATAAAAGTAACGTTAATTTCTTTAACCCAAACTTTTGAACGGTATGTAGGCCTATACGTTGAATCAGAAATTCATCTTCATTTTTTATTTAGCTAATTTAATTTGTGTTCCCATTTGCTTAAATATCAAAAGAAAAACTTTCACAACTCTCAAAAAGAGTAATTTGCAGCTGCTGGGTCAAAGAGCAGCGTTAACTTTTCTTGTTTTGTGTGAGTGTGTGTGTGTAATTGAATGCAAACTAATAACATGTTAGTGTTATAAACGTACACACATCTAAAAAAAAAATGTAAATATAAAAAACTCTGCAGGATATTCGAAGTCGATGACCGTTAAAACACGTCATCATCACAGTCTTTTGAAAAAGACTCTCACCTTAAAACAGTGCGTCTTCTGCTCGCCATCCCAGATGGTTCGAGGAAGGGGAAACTTCTTCCGGATTCGGTACTTCTCCACCGGGCCCAGCGGTCTCCCCCGCAGCCGTTCCGCCTCGCGGTAATGCGCGTCCAGCCACAGGTCCTGCAGCTTCGCGTGGGACTCGCGCGTGAACCGGTGACTCTGCAGGATCTGATAGAGAGCCTCGAAATTCCCGCCGTGGAAAGCCACGAGCGCGCGCGCGCGCATCACCGACTCGTGACGGTTGAGAAGTTCCCCGGTCGAACCGGGCACGGCGGCGGGCAGAGACCAGAGGAAGCGGCCCAAGCGCTCGATATCTCCAGTCTCCTCCAGGTTCTCGCAGACTCGCGCCACCTGCTCGGCCGTGAACATCGGCAGAGGAAACATGACTAGGTTTGTCTGTCAGGGATTGTGATTTAAAAGTTTGCGCGCCTCCTTATATCACGATTTCGCTTTGCATCTTTCTCTGATTCAGTTCAAGTAACGCGATAAACACTGAGTGACTCGAGGAGACACCTGTTATGTAATGTAGCTCTAGACAGACTGATTTCTCGGTAGGATCTGCGTGAACTCGCGGAACACCGGCGTTCTCGGTGCCGCTTCTAGTAAAGGAGGAGCAGCAGAAGTCAAGCCTATTTATAGAGATTCAATTAGCATCTTTGTGCTTGTTTTGAGGAGGATTATACGCCTCGGTCATTAGCCACTTAGCGGGGGGTTGCTGTTCGCGGAGAGACTGATCAGGTTGTTAGACTAACTAACTGTCACGACAGCGACTTTATTTCATTCTGCGGGATAAATACAGGAAGATCGAGTCATGATGCTGTCAGTGAAAACAGTCGTGGTGTAGGCTAATGCACATGAGAGAGTTTGATCTGCCAAGTGATGCGAGTTTGAAGTTATACATGTATATTAACAAGGCTACTAGTAAAAAGTAATGAAATGTCATCAAGATGGAGGTTAAGAGTTTATGCAACATCTAAATTTCATATTGATATAAACTCACTCTTATGCTAGATGAAATTATTATGTAGAATACAGAAATACATTCATTTCACATTGCAGATTCACAGATTCAAATCGCGACTTAAAAATGTCTGCTGGTATAAAGATATGATGGCATTGTAATGATTTAATATTTAAATCTATCTATCTATCTATCTATCTATCTATCTATCTATCTATCTATCTATCTATCTATCTATCTATCTATCTATCTATCTGTGTCCGTCCATTAATCATCTGTCTCTCTGTATATCATCTACTATCTATGATTTTGGGTAGACTAAAATAGTCGCTTACATATGACGATGTTAAAATAAGAATATTAACAATTTAAATGAATAAAAAATCTAAAAAGTAAAATTATATTAATCAATATGTCGCTAGTAGTAATATTTGATCTATCTATTGTTTGTAATCCCCCAAAACCTGCAGTGGAAATTTTGTAGAATCTTAATTTGACAATCTAAACAGTAGCTAATAAAAAAGTATAATAGTAGCCTACACCAAAACTGGAGTGTCTAGACTTCACTGATAGCAGATTTTCTCACTTTCCTTTGACTAGTTGAGTCAGTTTGACACAAATTTTGTCTGCATTTGTCCGTTCCGGATCTCTTTGAGTCGTTGATCGGGCGCTCATGCTGTCAAAAGGTAAATGGAGCAAAGGGCTCCAGTGTTGTTGTGCCGTTTAATTGGGATTGGATCTGAACGAGGCGCTTAGGCCATGGAAATCACTATCGCATGCCTGTCCGAGGAGACGTTTTGAGATGCATGTTGCCTAAATCGCTTCAGAATCCACCACAATCCCGACTGACTAATACCTCCTTAATTAATCTGGACACGTTTATACCAGATCCTCTGTGACCCTGGAGCAGGTCTGAGCGCCTGATGCCCCACACTGTATACAATAATATCCCCTCTCTCCATTCAATCCTTGAGATCTTCTGGACATTAATCAGTCCTCCAGGAGACCATTTTACTATTAATCCGCTTTAAAATAAGCATCTGTCAACAAACTGGTTAAACAAATGGGTAATTACCTTTATTTTTGAAATGTGCCTGGCTGCTGGCTAATTATAGAGTTATAAACGTGTTGTTCTTAAAAATAAAAGTGTGACAAGTATATATATATATTAGGGCTGTGTAAAGATTAAGTGCGATTAATCGCATCCAAAATAAAAGTGTGTTTACGTAATATATTTGTGTGTGCTGTGTATAATTATATTGTATATATGAAATACACACACATGTATGTATATATTTAAAAAATGTGTTATTCATATATAAAATATTTATATATAATATAAATTATGTATTTATATATATATATATATACAGTATTTATATGTAAATAATTTAAATATATATATATAAATGCATGCATATGTATTTATATATAGAAAATAATTATACACAGCACACAAACATATATTATTTAAACACAAACTTTTATTTTGGATGCGATTAATCGCAAATAATCTTTGCACAGCCCTAATATATATATATATAAATACACATACATGTACACAAACAAATATACACATACTTTAAAAGTTAATATATGCAAAAAAAAGTTAGATTTTAGTGGACATATTGTATTAAAAACACTTGTTATCGTCATAACTTTATCTCTTATCTATTAAAATGGTGTACATTTTTTATAAATTATAATAGAAAAAATCTCTTATTATGTAATTCTGATGTGAACTCTTCAAGGACCGATGAATGTCCGGTTTTATTTGATGTCTTTATCATATATTTTGTTTTCCAGTCAACATATCTTAACATTCTTTGTCTGATGAAATGTTTAACATCTTAAACATTAAAAAAATAAGGGAAAAGGCACCGGTTTCGTTGGAACGGCCCTTTTGCATTATTAAATTTCATAATCATAATTGTTTTTGAAGAACTTACAGTATGACATCAGACTACAAATCTTTTTGTTGTTTTCTAAACATTCTGTGTTGAAAACAAAAACCAAATCTTGTGTTACGGACGAAGTCACTGCATTTTTAAGAGTCAGCTTTTGTCAAATCTTCATATGGCTTAAAACGAGTCCTCTTAAATGTTCTCTCAGGGCAAATGATGTTAAATCTTCATACAGACTGTTTAATAAAGGTTGCAGTCAGGTGAAGGTCAAGATTTAGAGGGATTTATCTGAGGACTAAATGATCTGTCTAGATCTGCATTGATCTGTCATTGGGGAGGGTCTATTCTATTTAGTCCTTTCTGAAAGTTATGAGTGTTTGTTGTCAAAAACAAAAGCCTTTGTGATGCCTTTCAGACATCCATTAAAATCTGTTACCTGTACTAAATCAGCTACAGCTAATACACATTTACAAGACTAATATTATGGGTTCCCTTAATTAATAATAATTTAATGATAAAACTCTAAAAGTCCTGTTATTATTACTACAAAGTAACACTATTATTGTATTGCATTTTCAACAGTTAAATTGCAGTAAAAACACAAACTGTTTTTTTTAATAAAAATATTATATATATATATATATATATATATATATATATAACATTTTTAACATGATGGGTATTTTTAATTGGGTTATTTTTATTTTTTTGTGCTTGGTAGTTTTTCTGTAACTGAGCTGCTGGGTCATTTTTACTGTCTATACAAATGGCAAACCTCCTCATATGCCTATCCAGCGCTGGGTCAATGTAGCCCAATGTTGGGTAGTTTGTGCCAAACCGGTTAAAACTGGACATCTGTCAGCGGTCATTTTGTTTCCTGTTCTGAGAGAAAACGTCCTGAGGGGAAACTTCCTGAATGAAATTAAGGTTTGTATTACATTGTATTCCTATTAATTTATTACAGTACAAATAGACAATTGTCTGCAGTCTCACATTTGACCTTTTTTGTTTGCATGTATGTCAAGTTCCATGGGAAACAAATGCGCGACCAGGACAGAAACACGACGCAAGATCGCTGTCATGTGATAAAGGTATAGTTGGAGTGCTGCATGTTGGTCGCGCTATTCGTTTGATGGGTTGAAAATTAATTGTCTGTTAGACGAGATGGCACGAGGTAAAGCTGTTTTTGATGTAGCCTGATTATATACAAGAATTGTAATTGTTATTTAATGATTTGACAGCCTCCTGATGCCAGTTTTCTCTCTAAAGATTCCCATTGACTGCTCCTGTCACGTCCTACGTTTATTAAACGTGAGTATTTTACGATATATCCTATATATAACAGATTTTTAAAGTGCATTTTCTTAATTTTGAAAAACCTTCAACAGGTTGACTGACCCAGCACTATGTCAAAACAACCCAGCAAATGGGTTAATGTATAAAACCCAACAAGCTTAAAATAACTCATAATAAATCAAAAAGCATATGTTCTGTCCAATATTTATCCTGCACTGGATTGCCAAATAACTCAGAAATGGTTGTTTTAACACAGCTGTGTGTATATATTTATATATGTTTAATTAAAAACATTGAATTAACAGCAAAAAACAGAACGGGAGAAATTTGCTCAGCGAAGATCATTTTCTCTATTAATCTGACTCTCAGACACAGATCTCTCTCTCTCTCACACACACACACACACACACACACACTGTATATATACACACAGCGTGCAAACAGGTCCAAGCCATTTTAACACTTTGAGAACAGACTGACTCCAAATCTGCTTAACCCTTCCCAAGCTTCTACAAGAGGATGAATCATAAGATGAAGATCGGATGAGTGTGTGTGTGTGTGTGTGTGTGTGGAAGTAAAATAATGCCAAATGTTTTTGAAACAAAAAAGCCTGTTGAATTGCACTATTTGAAAAAAAATATACATTTTATTAACTATGCTTTTATTTTGCTTTGCAAATTTGCTAATTTTGCAAGTTCTATGAACCTTCCATGTTTAATCTAATGCAGTACATAGGCATACACACACACACACACACATATATATATATATATAGATATAGATATAGATATAGAGAGAGAAAGAGTAAAAGAAAGTTTTAGTATTAATTGGTCAAGTGTTGAGTTTATGCAAGTTTATCACTGGGAAATGCTCAGCATGAAACTTTGCGCGTTAAGTTCATATTCTGTGTCTGCTGCATATGTGATGCGATCTGGGAAAACCCACCATATGGTGAAATTTGACATATTACAGTTTTGAGACTATATTAAAGTTGAGTTCAAGCCCTTTCTAATTCTGTTTTTATTTCTTTAATAGTTTGTCTGTAACAAAAGTTATGGTTATCTGAATTCGGCTGATCGCTGTGATTTTTCAGAAATGGAATTTTGAGAAAAAAACGGTTTAATTAATTAACGGTCGCATCCTGCTAGCGGGATGACTGGCGCTCCTTTTTTATTGCCTTTTTTTCATATCACATTTTTTTAGTAATCATCATAGATTATAGTCTGGGTTTCCCCATACTGCCTTACCGCAGCTCGATTCAATTCACGCTGAAAGGCAGTCTGGATACCATGGTCTGATTTTTCGCCTCATTTAGGGAACCAATCACAGAACGGGGAAGGAGCAGCAAGACGATGATGACATCTATCCCTCACACCGACGCAGTTTGTTTATTTCTATGGATACAACATGGCAGCAGACGCGAAGCTACCTTTTGATGCAGCATTAGATATTGTTTTAAGTAGTTTAGAATGAAAGTTTATTTTGAAAAAAGAGCCGTTTTTGGCGTTAAACTTCGCAAGACCCCAGTCGTTTTTGTTGTCTCGCCATTAATCGCCCTAATGGAGGACCAGTTCAGGAGGCGGTCAACCTTGGAATATCTGCCGCTCAGCTGTGTCCCGAGAAAGAAAATGCGATAAAGAATTGTCGATACCAACTTCTGTTCGGCAGTCTTGAGGCCTGGATGAGCGCAAAGTCGCAAGACATGTTAGCTACGGAGTTGTATAGTACCTGTTAGGCATCGTCGTCGACAAAGTCCTTTAACTTATAAATGGTAAGTGATATTTATTAATATCATATTGTCATTATGACTGTAGACTACCTACTGTGGTTGTCATAGTGCCACTAAGTTGTGTTGCTTTTCAATATCAATATACAGCTACCGCTTTAGTAGCATAACTTTCAGCTGTGCACACGTACCCAATTAAAGTTGTTGACTTTAGTCATTAAATTAAATTTTTTTTTAACTTGTGAAGTACAAGCACAAACAATTTCCAATGCAAAGAACAACTTCAACTTCTATGTTAAACTGTACTTAATAATACTTGTGTTTTTCTAATTGAAACGATTGGCTATGAGCTACGTACAGGCGCATTTGAAAGACATTCTTAGCACCCAATAAATGGCGCCGGGCATTCGTAAACCACGCCTCAAATACGAGAATTTGTGCATGTGGTTCCCAGACCCAAGTCTCAACGAGAATTGGGTCTGGCGTTAGCCAGGCTACATAGATTAGGTATCATTTGAAAGCTTACGAACTCAAAATTCAACCTGTGAAAACCGTTTTGAAATTGGACGATTGAGAGGCGAGCAAGGTCTTTTAAACGAGCAGCTTCAAACTCTGTTGTTCTGGATGAAAATAAATAAATAAAAACTTGTGGGCTGTTGTAGTTCACCCAGGACTGGACTTTATTCTGTTATGTGGTTTATTTTGATAGGTGAACTGTCCTTCAGCTGGACATTATAAATCGCTATTTTTCTGCACTAAACTAGTGAATTTTCCCAAGATATATTAAGAGATGATAAACAAGATGTTATAGAATAATAATTTAATAAAAACCCAATTTTGACAAAAAACTGACATTCAGTCTATATTTAGACTTTACTGAAAACGCATCAGCGCGACATCCGAGGGGTTTTCCCAGATCGCATCACATATAGTACAGCGTACACCCCCAATGAGGTGCGGGTTTGGTCTATTAGTTTACTGCATTAGTCCATTAAGCTATGTTAAGCTTTTTTGTCCCGACGGAAAAGGAATCCTTGAGTATGATGAAGTATTGGGGTATTACAATCCTGTTAAACAGTTTGAATATTTTGGAAGTGAAATATGAAAGGTGAATATGGATTATTGATTTTTTTAATAATAAAAATGTGTTTGAAATGTTTCGAATTGAAATATTCACAGCTTAAATATTCAATCATGCTGAATTTCAGCCCTAAAAAATACAATGCATCGAAATGCATATTTTTTTTAGGTAGTGCAATTCAACAGGCTTTTTTTGTTTCAAAAACATATGCCGTTATTTTACTTCCATGTGTGTGTGTGTGTGTGTGGCTCACTTATTGACTTATGGCTCAATACGTCTGCCAGTGAGTGTAATTGGAACAGATCAGAGTAAAACACTTTCTTAATTGTCTTGTAATCCAACTTTGTTTTAATTTCTCCTTTGAATTGTAAAACATGGCGGATTTGAAAAATACAACCGTCCCTCTAAAACCTTAATTAATTTGAAGGTTCTGTTTAATAGAGCCTCTGAATTAATAGGATAAAACGTTTAGCTGAACTGCCAGTTTTTTAACATATCGTTTAATACTCAAAATACCTTCAAAATAATATTAATATACGACATTTTAATACATTTAAAAATATATAAATATAATAATAAAGCTGTAGCTATTATATCTGTCCTTTTTACGACCAAAACCAAACAGATTGTAGTTCCTACAGACGGATTAAAAAAATTACAAAATTAATTGAATGCAAATTGTATGCACAATATGCTTATTAATTATATGCTCTTTGTTTCTATCTGTCCACAGCTACAGTTATGATCCGATAAGTCGGAGTCATATATGAAGTGTCTCTTCACATTATTTCCAGTCTCTGCCATGGAGCCCCACTTGGCATAATTAATTAGGCTTAAATTCAGCTCCTTCTGCTTAAATGAGCTGTTAACATGGCCAGCGGGCAGAAGCAGCGGGGGTGTGGGATGGAGTAAATCCACACAAACACAGTTAACAAGTAAATGGGTGGAGAACTAATTAGTGTTATCTCCTTATCATGGAGCATCCTCATTTACCCAAGACAAGAGTGACACACAATCACAAAAAATGTGCTTAAGGGGTGCTCTTACTGAAAGACACACACACACACACACACACACTAATACCCTATTGCAAACAGCTAATTACAAACTCGTTTGCAAATCAATGAGACACTGTTGCGTATCTCCCCCCTCCCCTCTACAACACGCTGGTGCCATTCGCAAAATAAACGACTGCTCCACTTCCCCTTGTGTTGTTGTGGAGTGGAGGAGAAAAGATAAACTGTTTTCCAATCAGCGGGAATAGGAAGAGCACACACACACACACGATTTATGGGGACTTTCCATAATGATTTTTATATTATCATATATTGCCACTTTTGTAAGGACATCTGGTCCCCATAATGCTGGCCACACACACACACACACACACACACACGTTGTGTTTTCGTGTTTTATGGGGACTCTCCATAGACGTAATGGTTTTTGTATTACAAACTATATTCTCTCACCTTACACTAACCTGAAGCCTACCCATCACACAAAACTTTCTGCATTTTTACATTTTCAAAAAACATGATTTATAGGCTATATAGTCATGATTTATGACTATATGATTTATAAGCTGTTTTCCTCAGAGAGAGAGAGAGAGAGAGAGACTCACAATACACATAGAGAGAGAGACAAACACACAAACTGAGTGAGATAGACAAACACACACTCACATACACAGAGAGAGAGAGAGAGAGACAAACACAGACTGAGAGAGAAACACACTCACACACAGACACAAACCGAAACATGCACAGAGAAACAGACACACTAACACATATATAAATTATAAAGTATATATACACACACACACACACACAGTATATATGTGTTTGTACTGTATATACACATTATATATTTACAAACTTTTATGTTAGATGCGATTAATTGTGATAATTGATTTAACAGCATTAAATAATCATTATATTTATGAATTTGTTTTACTAAAAGTGAAATGTTAAATCTCTTCAGCTTATTTATGATTTTGTGTTTACATGCTTAGAGTTAAGATTACATTAAGATGTCAGTTGTCAGTCATCAAAATGTCAGCTGTGAGCTAAAGGTTTAGCATTTTCTGGATGTGTGAAGTTTATTTTCCTCTTTCTCCTTGTCTCGTCAAACATTCACCTGTTGACCTTTGACCTCTATACTGTCATAGTGTTTTATTTACAATTTACCGTTAATTTAAAATGCGTAAAGTTGACCTGCTGTCGATTACTACTGATAAAAAATGTGTGTGATGCATGTGCAAATAAACAGCAAATCATGCTCCATTTAAAAAATATATGCATAAAATTGTGTTTAAATCAGATACCTGTGCAGCTCAAATAACACACTCTTTTGTATGGATGAAAATATATTTCTTCTTGTATACACTCCATAGATTTCCATTGTAAATGCATTATTTTAAACATTAATTGTGTGTTTACAAACTGAAGAACGCATCAGAATTATTTTCTTAGGTAATGGACCAGTCAATGTTACAGACGGGGGGGGGGGGGGGGGGGGGTTTGGGGGGGGGGGTTAAACTTGCGGCATATTTATTAATTTATTTATTTACTGAATAATTTTCTTGTGCAAAAGGTAACATGCTAATTTGACATTCCTGTGTTAGAAATACATTACTGTATTTTATTAACTATTTCAAAAACTTAACATCAAATAACAGCATTAAAAACTTTCAAATTGAGAAAATGAAAGTGCAATTATATTATCACTTTGCATGAAATAAGATTTAAAAGTAGATAAAAAAAATGTGTTTGCATTTAACCTCTGATAACATAAAATTCAAAAACTGAGAAAATACAAGTGTGGACTAATGTTATTTGTGCTTTGATTCATTTGGTCACTTTTGTTGGAAAAAAAGTGGACAGTTCCCCTGACCATAGGAACAACGGTGCTTGGTAACATAGTACGCTGTGGATGGGGTGAGTCCAGTAGACAGTTGGTGGAGAGAGTTCTGGGCATACTCGGCCCAGCCTATTAACTGTTTCCAAGAGTTCTGGTGACCCTGGCAGAAGGTTCGTATGAAATGTCCAATTACCTGGATCTTTCTCTCGGCCTGCCCATTCGACTACGTGTGGTACCCGGATGATGATAAGCTTACGGTCACACCTTGGAGGGAGATGAACACTTACCGTACCCTTGATATAAACTGCGGTCCGAATTGTTGTCTTCTGGAATTATTTAGTATCTGAAGATGTGATTAAAGAGGAGTTCTGCTGTTTCCATTGCTGTTGGTAGCCCTTTGAGTGGGATAAGGCGACAGGATTTGGAGAATTGATCAATTATTACCAAGATGCATGCATTACTGTTGGAAGATGAGGAAGTCAGACATGAAGTCCACTCCTAAGGTTGACCAAGGTTGGTTGGGAACAGGCAGCAGAAAAAGTTTGCCAGATGGTGAAGACTCTTGGCCATGGCACAGTCTGCACATCCTTGAATGAACTTTCTCACATCCCTAGACATGTTAGGCCACCAGAAGTGATCTCGTAGCAGCAAGAAGGTGTTGTTGGCCCCTAGGTGGTCAGTGCCCAAGGATGTGTGCGAAGAGTGGAAGAGGCATCCTCGTGCTCATTCTGATGTCCGGGGGACAGCCCAGCGTAGCGGTGTTGGAGGAGGTGATTGAGTCTGAAGACTATTGGATAGGACTCACAATCAACTGGGGTGGCAGATTGGGCTCAGGTTCTTCTGTAGCATACAGATGGACAAGAGCATCCACCTTCACATTCTTTGAACATGGACAATAGGAAGTGGAGAAATTAAAGCTGCAGTCGACAAGTCTGGCAGATTGAGTGACTTAGGCAAAATTTTGAATGTTTACAACTCTCATGCCCCTCCCCCACTTTCAACGAATACCCTCCCACAGAGTTTCATACTCGAGTGCGTGTGCACCAGGTTATCTGTGAACGCGACCGTTTCATCAGCATCCATCAACATTCAACACCATGGATTATTTGGAGGTATGCTGCCCTGGCTAATCTACCAATATATTGCAATTGCTAACGTCATTTATACTCTAAATGAGCTTATTTGGTTTTTTAGTGTTCTGCCATCACTCTTCCTTACTGCGCGAACTTCAGGGGTGTGCATGTGACTGTAACGTGCGCAAGGGGTGGCATGTGCCCGATCTGTGATTGACAGTCAGATCTCACACCCCCCTGCGCTGACTGGATCCGATGATCCGGGAGCGGTTGATTTTTGCAAAACAAATAACTTCTAGATGGAGTTAGAAGCTCGGGTTTTTTCTAAAACCACTTTATTTATGTTGTTCTGTCGGATTATAGTGTCGATTTTATTGAATATTATCAAAAAATGTTGCCGACGGCAGCTTTAAATTGGGTAAAGAACCAGGCCCAATGGGCCTGGCGGGGATTGACTCTATTGGCTTCTTTTAAATACTGGACATGAAGTACTGGACTGTGAAGGGCACAGCCCGGCTATGGGCTAGAGAGTAACTACAGAGTAGAAGGCACATGTATGGAGTTTGGCTGGGGTCGCCTGCTGCTCGAAAAACACCGTTCCTACCCCGGTAGTGGAGGCATCCACCTCCACAATAGGGACTTTAAGCAACAGCCTCTGGTGGAACGGCAACGGCATTCTGGCGTTCTATTGCGCATGCGCGACATTAACTGCTACTTCTTGACGTTCTACTGTAACCGTCTACTACGGGAGAACAGCTGATTTGCCGTAGTCGTTACTACGTGACAGATTAAGACAGTTAATGTTATGTTTTAGGTTATGTGGCATTGAAATCGTTTCTGTATATCATTAAGTGCTAAAATCAACCCTTCTCTTTCTTTTTAAAATCACTTTCTTTTTGTATTTTGTCTGATGATTAAATTATTCCCTATGCCGTCCTCTTTACTGTTGCTTAGTGATTTTTGCGCTCTTTAGCTACGGCAGTTAACTGTTTATTTCCGGCTGCCGTCGCCGTTCTATCAGCAGCTGTTGCTTAAAGTCCCTACTGAACGATGCAGTGCGGTGGACAGAGCGGTGCGCTGGTGATTGTCTTCAGCAGTTAGAATGCTTCGTTTGGGAGCTGGTTACCAGGATAGAGACTTGGGCTTGTTTCTCAGGAGACTGGTGAGTGGGCTGGTGATGGAAATGTAACCGAGGATGAACCAAAAAGTTGGTGAAGCCAAAGAAACGCTGGAGTTCTTTGATGGTTGATGGTGTGGGCCAGTTCCAGATGGTTTCCACCTTCCCCTTGTCCATCTGGATACCTGTGTCGTTGATGTTGTAACTAAGGAACTGCTCTGAGCGTTGGTGGCAAGAACACTTTTCAGCCCGCGAGGAAGAGCTGGTGTTGTCCTGGATCGGTTCCGGTGAGCTCATAATGTTGTCTGTCGGTGTTGGTCCGGTCCGAGCTGATAGCGGGTAAGTGGTAAGTGCAATGATGATTTGGAGCACGGGATGCTGGCAGTGAATATAATATTTCTTCTTACAGGAGTGATGACGGGTAGATGATGCAGTGGATGGCTGGAACTCAGAACACCATGAGACTTGGGGACATGGAGGAAGGACGAAACAGTAAATGAAGAACATGGAGGAGAATGGAGACAAGATGCTGGAGTGGAGACTCGAGAAGGATCGCTGGAGATATCAGGTAGATAGTTGCTAAGGCAAGGTATGTAGTCCTCATCATACGAACAAGACCGGACAATGAACTGTGGTGAGGTGTGTGTCTAATTAGTGTCATTGATGAGGGTGGTGATGAGGTCTGTGTGTGCTTAGAATTCTGGTGAGGGAGTGTGCTGTGATTGGCTGTTGCGAGAGCCTGGTTGATCTTTCACAAGGGTGATCAATGTTACAGAAAAAAACATTATTTCAAATAAATGCTTTTTTGAACTTTCTATTTATAAATTTATGAAATAATCCTGAAATTATCTTAATTTAATTTTTGTCTTTTTGATCAAATAAACGGATTCTTTATGAACAGAAGAGACTTCTTTCAACATTAAAAAATCTTACTTACCCCAAACTTTTAAACAGTAGTGTATATGTCTCTTATGACCACTCAAACAATGAATAAACAAAAGTGAAGATGTAGCTGAAGATAGATAGATAGATGACAAATAGATGATAGATGGATAGATAGATAGATAGATAGATAGATAGATAGATAGATAGATAGATAGATAGATAGATAGATAGATAGATAGATAGATAGATAGATAGTTGTTGTGATTGGCTTTTCTTGACCTCTAAAGTGATATCTGATTAAGGCATAGCAGCAGTTATGCCTTGCTGGGCTTATTCAAGCTTAAGGGAAAAAATCATTTCAATCTTAGGTGATTGTGTGATATAACAGGTGTTACTGGAGTTGTTTAGGAATTCTAAAGAGCTTATCCTGAGGGCTTATTCTCACCTAATACTTTAATACTCATTAAGGCCTGCCTCTGTGACTTCCACCATACGCCCTGATCTGCTACACAAACCCCGCCCACACCGACATATCCATCTGAGCCCGCTGCCCAAAACACTGCCTAAAGTCTATAGTTATATTTCTTTTAGCACTTTATTAATGTCCTTACTCTTCTTTCAGGCATGCATCACTATGTTTTTATGTTGTAAATGTGAATTGCAGGTTAACCGTTTTATTTGATACAAAAAATATTCCTGCAGAGACAACAGACAAGAAACAAATACAACTGACAGAAAGCCACGTTACACGTGCTGGTCTGATCAAACCTCTATAACATAAAGATTTAAACTCATCCTGCAGTGTTTGTGCTCCATGAATGTGTCTTGCTGAGGTGTGCTGATACTGGCGGGAATTATGATTTTACCAGATGATGGTAAAACATAATTTACACAACACCCATGCAGATTGGCAATCGACACATTTTCTTACTTTTTTCTTCTTTACAATTTTCTGCAGGTAATTCATAATGTACGGAATGTAACATTCAAACCTCTCATTAGCCCCTTTCGCACATTTCTTTCTTAAATTACCTGTAACAGATCATGTGTGAACAGGACCTTTTGAAATATACATATAAATATTTACAATATAAATATTTTTGGTATATTCTCTGTGTGAACGCGAAATGAAGATTACCGGTATTTTGCATGTACAAGTTCAGAACACGCTGACGTAAGAAGTGATTTGGGCCAATCAGAAGCCGGCTCTGGACCATTCATAAAATTACGACGCGTTCACTCAGCACTATTTACAAATGTCTTTTTAAAGGGAGTGATACCCAAACTGAATCCGGGCAGATGAAGAGATTTGTCAACAACTTTAAAGGGTCACTATATAATCACAGAGTTTACCGGTATTTTGGAACTGATCTGTGAATGGTCTGTTAGTGGTAAAAAGCCACAGCACTTTTTTTTATTTACCGGTGAAGCCGTTCTGACAATTTTTACAGTAATTTACCATGATTGCAGTGTGAAAGGGGCTATTGACTTGCACTGTTAGAATGTTCAACATTCAAAATCTGATGTCATAATGACCCTCTGACACCCGATGATGTCATAACGAGCCTCTGATACCCAGTGATGTCATGATGATGTCTCCTCCTCTCCGTCTCTCATTCTTCTGCTTTTATTCTTAATATTTGTACTCCCTCAAACACTATTGTTTTGCTGCTGATTCCTTCGGTTAGGAGGAATCATTCTTTCTGTTTTCATATAATTTCCTCCAAGAGAGTTCAGTAGAACTTTTTCAGCATTGAGGCATGTTGTAGTTTTTCCTTGTATGTTCCTATCATATGTCTCAATATCTTGGATAAAATGTTTAACTCACAATTATTTGACGGATTAAATCATATTATTTGTTTACATTTATCACTGCTAAATGAGCACACAATGAATTTTACGTTGGTTTCAGGAGGATTTTTGATGTGAACATGAATGTTTCTTTTTTCCCCTAATCAAACCATTTCAATCACGTTTTCTTGGGAGTATTGTCTTAAATTGACTTCAAATAAGAAAAGGTTGGTTTCTCCGGCGCTAATGTGTCGTGTTCGGTATATGTCTATGAGAGATGGTGTATCTTATTATAAATGTAAGTACATCATCCTCTGTGCATTTAAAACTGCATTCTTTGTTCACTAAATTTAACATCAGTGTTTCCATTTAAGCGTTGTGTCATGGACCATATGCACCTGGGCGTCCATCTGTGTTTGTGTAAAATCCAATGAAGCGAAGGCTATAATGCTGCTGGACTGCTCTCCTGTGTCACTCCTGCTGTTTCAGTGTCATCTTTCATTAGATCTGTCCTACACATGATCAAGGTATTAGCAGGATCTGTTTAAAACACCGGCAGCCAAGGAATCCAATGACACATGTCTCACTGCCCTACTGAGATAGACAGGTTACCTTTTCTCAAAGCTGGGTGAGCTTTTAAGTCCTGGTTTGATTATGTGAGACGGTTAGCGTGGCCTTCGTGTTGTGTAACATGGTTGAACTTTATAAGGAAGGTTATAGGTTTTTATTAGATGACAGACAGATAGAAAGACAGACAGACAGATATATAGATAGATAGATAGATAGACAGACAGACAGACAGATATATAGATAGATAGATAGACAGACAGACATATAGATAGATAGATAGATAGATAGATAGATAGATAGATAGATAGATAGATAGATAGATAGATAGATAGACAGACAGATAGATAGATAGATAGACAGACAGACAGATATATAGATAGATAGATAGACAGACAAACAGATAGATAGACAGACAGACAGATATATAGATAGATAGATAGACAGACAGACAGACAGACAGACAGATATATAGATAGATAGACAGACAGACATATAGATAGATAGATAGATAGATAGATAGATAGATAGATAGATAGATAGATAGATAGATAGATAGATAGATAGACAGACAGATAGATAGATAGATAGACAGATATATAGATAGACAGATAGACAGATAGATAGATAGATAGATAGATAGATAGATAGATAGATAGATAGATAGATAGATAGATAGATAGATTTAAGTTAACTCATCAAAATAAGTTCAGCAATTTTTTACATTTTTTAATGTTATACAAGATTCAACTAATTTTTAAATTAGTTTAATGTGATTTAAGTTTAAATAAACTTAAACATCCAAGTTAATAGTACTTAAAATTTTAAGGCGGCAACTTTTTTTAGATTGATTGAATGTTACGCTGAACTCTTGCCTGATTTTGTATTTGTGGTTATGAATATGCAAATGAGGATAAACCCCGCCCCTCACAGCATCTCAGAGATCCACTCGTTGACGATCACACGTTGATGTGATTGGTTACAATGTAGTTTTTGATTTCAGACAGTGTTTTTGAGACTGTCTTTGGTTCACTGCAGTTTTAAGGAGAAAATACCCAGCAATGGACATGAGGTTACACATGCTTTGTTAACTGAAGGGGTTTGTTACAGCTACGGGCTTTAATGTCCTAGAGTTGACAGTGACACACACCTGTGCTTTAACTAGCAGCGACTGGCATCAGCCTCTCACCCAAATCAGTGTTTACTGGAGTCCGTAACAAAATCTGCTCACTCTCTCGTGAGTTGCGTGTGATGAGAAACAAATCGGGGAAGATGGAGGTGCCTGACCCAAAGCCCCTCACGAGGCCCAGCTGTCTGAGGAGCACGAGGAGCGCCTGTCCTCTGCTAATCTCAGGCCTGCTCCTCCTGCTAGCGCTGCTGCTAATTGCTTGTGTCGTAAAGCTCTGTGACCTAAATAAGCCTTGCTCCTCAAAGCTTCTGGGATAAGCCCCACTTTACCTCACCAAACCTGCTTAATAAAACGTCTTATCCACACCAACCCCTCACCCATCATGCCTTCTGCTTCCTCTCACACATTTCTTCAGGCTAGAGAAGAGAGACAGAGAGAGAGAATAAGAAAATAGCAAGACATCCATTAAAAGTGCATTTATATCAATGCATTTCATGGTTTGTTTTTTAAACAATAGTTTTTTAAAATAGCCAAAATTATTTTGTGGTATTCAACAATATGAATTAACCCATGTGAAATATGATGTATATTGAAATACATTTGTTAATTTAAGTAGAAAGAGGCAACAACTCTGGACTGAAAATGTTTGATTACATTTGTTTTGTATTTTGTATTATATGAATTTACTGTTTCAACATCTGCATTCACACATATACATTTTATATTTATGGATTTTGCATTTACATCAAGTTGGAATTACCGTCGTTGTTATAGCCTCCTGTAAATGTGTAATTTAATTGTATAAATCTCTGACTTTGCTGTGCCATTGCCACGTTTTTGGTTCACTTTTCATAGTTCGTGTCTTTTATTTTGTAGTCATGTAGTCAAAATCAGTCAAAAACCCCAGCCAATCAGAACAGCGTGTCGCGTGTGGGCGGGGTCTCGCGGCAATGCACAGCACCAGAGAGTATCCTGACGGCACTCACGAGAAAATGGATTTTACGGTAGGCTATATAATCAAATTCACACATATTTCACCATTTAAACATTATAAATACATAGGCTACTGAGTTACTAAAACTATCTTTGTCAAATAATACACTTGTTTGTTCACAATTTGAACATTTGTTTTATTTCAAGATCTGAGGTAAATTATCCATTGTTGCTTTTACAGCTACAAAGCTGGAAGCACTAAATGATATTCAGTCACATTACACTCTTTTAACATTAAATAAAGCACAAACAGCACCTGAGATTATCATTGCCAAACTTTGTTTGTTGTTCCAGCCGCGAAATGGGCTCTATGCACGGCGGTATTTCCGGTGAAGGTGTAGCAGGATTCTCGATAACTTCCGCCGATCGTAGAGTTCAATGCAATACCGAGAATTTATATTGAATTTTATACTCCATGGTTGTACTAAAGAAACGTTAGTAACAAAAACAGATAAAACAGACACCCCTCGTTGTGTTTAAATTATGCTTCTTTTTAAAATTATATTAAATAAACATAACTATATATAAAATTACATCTAAACGTATGTACGTTTCGTTTCAAATACGGGAGGACAGTAAATTTTGAAGCGTCTGCCATAATCCCGTTTTCCTCCGCTTAAATCTCCACAACCGGAAATGGACGAGCATCCTTGCGTCAAATGCGGAACTTATGCGTGCATACAGCCCATAGAAACCGTTTCTAAAATACCAAGCAAGCAACTTTATTTATATTGCCCCAAAGTGCACAATCTCCTTTTGATGTTAAATGACAACAAGGAATCTTTAAAAGCCCTTGATCGGAGGCCTTGAGAACTCTAGAAGGATAGTAGAGAATAATAAGATCAGTGATGTACTGGGGGCATGGCCTGATCGGGCCTTGTAGACAAACAAGAGAACTTTAGAAATCAATCCTGAATTAAACCGGAAGCCAATGTAAGGATTGCAGTACAGGAGTAATATGGAGTCATTTCTCCACCCCGGTTTAAGCCTCGCCGCTGTCGGACGAGCATAGTCTGGGGGAGACCAATATATTGCAATAGTCAATCTTTGATGAAATAAAAAAGTGGTTCACTAAAACAAATCGTGGTTCATTAAAAAAGTGAACCACAATTTCCAAATCCTTACTGGATAGAAAATGATTTACTTTTGCAATTGATCTCAAGATAAAAAAGCTACCCTAATCAACAGCACCAGTCTGTCTATTGCAATCTTCAATCTTTACGACAAGTAACTTAAATGATCAGGAAAGGTAGGTGTGATGGGAGATCCTTCATTTAATTGGAGAAAGTTGCTAGAACGCCAAAGTTTAATGTCACTGTAACATTCCTGTGCTTTGTCCAGCGAACAGGTTTTATCTAAGCTCACAGGAAAGTAAAACTGGAGATCGTCGGCACAACAGTGGTGTGAAATACTACACTTCCGAAAATTAGTGCTTAGAGGAAGCATATACAGAGAGAACAACAACGGCCCCAAAATTGACCCCTGAGGAACACCACAAACTAAAGGGACCAATGTGGAAGAAAAGTCTCCCAGATTCACAGCAAATGTCCTGTCTTTTAAATATGAGGCAAACCACTGAAGGGTTATAACTGGACAGAGGAATCTCTCTCATGATACATAGAATAGAATCGTCTCGTGTCGCCCCGTCGTGGCTGGTGAGGACAAAATCTCTGATTAACATGGAAAATATACCTTTTATCGTGTGCAATGGCGTCACGTGTGGTCAGGACATTGTATTGCAAGTTTCTAGTTTGTTTATTTTGTGTTTCATAGTTTTGGCAAACCGATGCGCCAATTTAATCAAATTGTGTCGAAAAAACGTGTAGGAGCCGCATTTCAGTTTTATTTTTGGTTTCATAATTTACTTATAATTGTTTTTGTTTTTTCACATCATGACTTTTGCGTTAACATACACGGCACTTTCAAGTTAAGTTGCGTGTTATCTATACGCATTTTGAGCTAGCCGCGTGTATGTCTACGCCGTTAAACGTCCGAGTGATTCCGCCTGTATGTACATGCCGTTAAATGTCCGAGCGAAACGAAGCAAAATGTAGATCTACATCTGGGGAGCGAATTATTATTATTTTTTTTTTCACACGCCGTTTCACATAATTATGACAATTAATGATAATTAATACTTGTTTGTTCAAATAGTTAGTTTGCCCAAATTTAGACTCAGAATTTAGATCCATAATCATAAGTCAAAATTACGACTTGGTATGTCAATGATTTTGCAGCCTATGTGATAATGACAACCCAGTCATAATTATGATTTAGTATGGGATCATTTTGACTATCTCATAATTTTTTATCCATAATTGAGTCGAAATTATGATTTAGTATGTGATAATTACAACCTAGTGTGTAATAATTATGATTTAGTATGGGATAATTTCAACTATCTCAAAAAATGCAGAGATAGACAGTCTAATCGGTGAAGAACAGCTAAACATTACTTTGTTTGGCTCAAGTCAAACATTTTCATCTGATTTTTTTTTAACATAATCATTTATTAAAATTACAGCAAATCTCTCCTCAACAATCCTATCAGAACATTAAAGAATGTGTTGCAAGTCTACATTTTTTCCTGAGATCATCCCACAGGTATCTGTAGGTTTTAGGATGCCGTTACACCGGAAGCACAGCTGGAGTGACGCTTGTTTTCCGCCTCACACTCGCGCCCCCTTCTGGTTCACTGCTCCAATGACACGCTGTGAATGGAAAGGTATGGGCTTCTAATACATTCATATATACAAAAGGGTCAAAGTGTAGCAGCACAGACAGAGCAGAACCATGACATTAAATGGGATTTTAATGCATTAATGTATTTATTTAGCCTTTTTTGTGGCCATGATCTACATCACTGGCACCCAGATATTACATCAACATTACTGCCAAACTGTTAATCATAAAGCCCTGTTTACATCTGGAATTAAGATTAATGTGTCGGCTAACAGGGAACGTTCTGGCAAGGTTCTCTTAAAGTTATGAACAAATGTTCATCCAGGAATGTTAATAGAAATTTGTTCAAAGTATTTTTTCTCAAAACATTAGTAAAAAAAAAAAAAACATTAGTTCATGGAACAATCCTAAAACATTTTAGTTGGACTTGCATGTTGCATTTTTAAATGTCAGTAATTGATTCAGAATGTTCAGAGAACATTGAAAAAAGTTTCCATAATGTTTGCAAAATGAAACATTCCTTTAGTGTTCACATCACCATCAAAAACTTTTTTATGTTTAAAAAACAGGATATTTGAATATTTAACTTAACTTAGAAAGAATTAATCATACAAAACACATAGTCTGGGTTAAGGTCGAACAAGAGTCAATAAGTTATTATACATTTTCTGTTTTAATTTTTTAGGATTTTGGTTTGAATTTTTGACATGTTCTGTTTTACTATGTGTGTATTTTTGGTCAACATTCATGCTGTAAAAAAGGTGCTATATAAATAAACTTTGACCTTGATAGTCCTGATCATCTTAAAGATCACCACCAACACAAATGTTGTAGATTTATGTAACAAGATACAAAACGAACAAGTCAGTATCAATAATAATAACAGGAGAACTCATTTGTCATTCAGCGATAACAAAAACAATGTTCAAAGAATTACATGTTCAGAATTTTATAAAACAGTCATTTTCTCTTCAGTATCACAATAAGGTTTCCAGTGTTCAAACGTCACAACATTCATGCTGTCAATACGACATGACACTATCAGGGCAAAACAAGAGTTAAATAACCAAAATGAGCTACTATGACAATAACTGGATAAATAATAATTCTATTGTAAACTGATGTAAAAATACACTCGATATCATTTGAAAAAATACAGGCAAAAAAAAAACAAAATTAAACAAAAATAAAGGGATATTTTTTCAATTTAGCTTCCAATAAGCCCCGTTCAGTGTTAAACACTTCAAATCTCTTACAGTTCATGTAAATATCAGTGACACACACACACACACAGTATTGCTCGTCCATTATTCAGTCACTAAAACCTGTAAATTCCTGCATTAATCTAATGTTGCTTCTTTGTCATCTACCCTTAATCCACAAGTCAGATATAATTAAACCACTAATATGATTTTCAGACGCTGTATTATCATCAGGTTCTTAGAGCGTCTTTGGAGCCGTCATTAGCATAAAGGTGGCCTATCAACCCTATTATGTTAATAGCTTTAAACTAATCCGTCTCGTCAGAAACTCGAACACATGCACCCGTACAGTCACAACATCTCTATTATTAGTGCGACCAACGTTCATAACCTCTTATTTACTTACATAAACATTTCTCAGGTTAAATAATACATTAAACTACAGAGAACAAGACAAACGAAATCAATAAATAGCTTTAGCTCACAATCCAAAGGCGTCACACATTTAAAAAAAAAAAAAACATTTTTATTTAGTTTTTCTCTTTAAAAGCATTATAAATAAAATGATGTGCATTCTCTTGTACTGTAGAGTTTGTTGTTTTGAAATGGGAGTAAATTCAAACAGGTCCTTGGTGTCAGTGTTTTCCTCTGAGCGTCTGGAAGGTGTGTGTGTGTTTGAGGATTGATTGACAGGTTTCCTCAGCAGTGGCGAGGAGAGTTGGGATACTTGTCCTTCAGGCTCTCCTTGAAGCTGCGGAAGAGGACCCGGTTCTTGCGGTTCTCCTCGTCCTTCCTGCTGTGAAACTCTCCCTGGACTTTGAAGCCCTTGTGCACCACAAACGCGTTGCTCACGACGGAGAACCGGTAGCCAGCGACGTGAAGCTCGCAGGCCTGGAGAGAAGAGAGAGAGACCGTCGGTGTGAGCCGGGAAACAAGATTCTGACTACATCCGTGATGTTCACGTTTGTTTGAATGCCCTACGCTATCTCACGACCAAATCGTACGAATTCGACGAATGATTAAAAAGTGTCTAATTCGTACGACCTCACTCGTACGATTTGTCTAAACCCACATGATGGGTAGGTTTAGGGGGGGTAGGTCATTCGTACAAATTCATACGAATTCGTAAAATATGAACGATTTAGCAAAATCTTACTAATTCGTACGAGTGAGGTCGTATGAATTGTTACGAATTAGCCACTTTTTAATCATTCGTCGAATTCGTACGATTTGTCTAAACCCACATGATGGGTAGGTTTAGGGGCGGGGTAAAGGGTAGGTCATTCGTACAAATTCATACGAATTGGCCAATTCGTAAAATATGTACGATTTAGCAAAATCGTACTAATTCTTACGAGTGAGGTCGTATGAATTGTTACGAATTAGCCACTTTTTAATCATTCGTCGAATTCGTACGATTTGGTCGTGAGATCGGGTTGGAATGCTTTATTTTGCATGACAGCATCTAGCCAAATGATTGTATGTACAAACCCACTCACCTGACTGATCCGGTTGAAGCCGTACTGCCGGAAGCTCTCGTCGTAGAGAGGAACCGATCGAGCGCCGATGTAGAACGGCTCCCAGGGATCGGCCCAGTTTAAGGTGTACGCCACCTCCAGCGGCCCAGAGCTTCGGCTGGCCCGGTTGACCCACTGGGAGTAGTTTGTGGGAGCCTGACAGCGAGGGCACAGCTCATCGTAGAACGGCCTCACCTCTCCGACCTGGTAGAGTTGCACCAGCTCTGGCTTCGACCCGGGCATTTTACGCGTGTGCCTGATCTCGAACGCTGGAAGAACAAGGACCTCGTCCGCGGCGGGTTCACGTTTCATTAGCATGGTCACGAACTGGTGGTGCAAATTGGCACTGGGAATCATGTCGACGTCGATGACCAGGATGTAGGCCGAGTCTGTGCCGCTGCGGGCCACGTTTCGGAGAAGGTTGTTCGGGTACGAGACGTTGTTTCCAATGGCGTAGTTTTTGTACTTGTCTCGGTGGGATTCGAGATTCGCGAAGACACCGGAACAGCCCTTCTCCTCGAGACCGGCGAAGTGCTCTCGATCCTGCTCTGGAAAACTGGCCGTTTCTCCTGAAAGGCAGACCAGGTGGAAGTCCACCAACGCTTGAACTCGAGGGCAAAACAAGCTGAGGGCGTAGGCGAAGGCCGTCGCGAACTTGACATCTTGTCCGTGGGCGAATATCGCTATAGAAAGAGGATTCTGCCAGCGCTCAAGCAAAGAGCTCAAATGGTGAAGGTTGTTGATCGTCGTATGCGTGGCCAACGCCAGATGGTGCGATCTGGGATCTGCTCCTGGCTTCTGATTGGTGGAGAAGTCACTTTTAATCAAGTTCTTATACACACGATACTGTCCGCTGCCATCGAAGATGCCGCCTGTGGATAAAGAGTATCTGAGATGTTCCCGTCTGGGGTTCTTCTCATCTTGGTTTGCAGTTTTTTTGGACCCGAACAGCTCTGAATACTTGTAGCGCTGCTGTTTGCCATGCAGTTTTGAAAGGAAAGACAGGTATAAAAGCTGCAACAGTGCAACAATGAGAAGCGCACTGAGCACCACCTTAAACACTGAGCATTTTTTAGAGAAATGCATTACAATTACTGGTACCTTTTAGTGAATATTAATGAAATATTCTCAAATGGTGTCTATGGCTACAGATCAGCTAGGGTTAGCCAGGGCAACACTAGCTCAAGCTATGCAGCCCACATGCATGCAGCAGACATTGCATTGACTTGCATTGCATTGCAGCGAGATGTCGTGCAGGTCAGATTGAGCGGGAATTGACTTGCATGTTTAGATGCGTGCGAAAAGACGCCCGTTAGACGCCTGTGGACGAGCAGAAGAGAAAAGCGTTCGGGAAGAGCACGCACTGCGCATGCGTGTTTACCGTTACGCTTACCGTAAACACCCTAGAACGAGCGCGTCTCTTAAATGTGTTTTGGAATACGTCTGTCGGATAGTTTCCATTTTATAAACACTCCCTGTTATTAGCAATCAGACGAAATATCAGTAAATACTCATTGGATATCAAAAACGTTCGCGTTTAATACTAATAGCGACAATCAAAATAGTGACGGTAAATAATATGGTCGCAAGCGACGAGGTGGCCGAGTGGTTAAGGCGATGGACTGCTAATCCATTGTGCTCTGCACGCGTGGGTTCGAATCCCATCCTCGTCGATAACTTTATTTTTATTTTGATAAATATTCGATTCCGGAAACCTTTCAGTCTTACACTGCGCAAGCGCTAAGCGACACGAACAGACCGTACTTACTGTTTTTTGTTTATGATAGTACCAGTGGCAGCTGATGTGCTAGGCAGAAGATCTAACAGTTTTAGCAAACATCATGATCCCACTATTCTACACAGGTTAAAAAAGGTTCAGGATTAAGTTCGAGGGTGATCAATTCTGCAAGCTTTCTTCAAGGTAAATTGAATTATACTTTTTTAATTGTATACAGTGCAACAGCAAATATGTGCAAATATTACAATTGTGAATATATATACAGTACCGGTAAAAAAGCTAGGAAACATTACTATTTTTAAAATGTTTTTGAATGAAGTCTCTTGCTCATTGAGGCTGCATCTATTTGTAACAGCAGTAATATTTTGCAAAATTAGCTGCAATACCAAGCATGACCACATGGAGAAGACATCAGACCATTATATGATTATACCAGCCCTAAACAGACTGCAAATAGATACTGTACTGATCCGTTCAGAATTATTAAACACAACTGGAAAATAACATCATTCTGAATGTGTCGAAACTAAAGGCGGGTCGACGTCATCAGTTCCTCCATTCCAAGTGTTTTAGATAAAGGCTTACCTTCTCAAACGACTATGAAAACAGGCGAATATCCATTATAAAATACTCCCCAGACATGATGTGACCATACAGAAACTTAAATAAATTCGGATAAGATTTGAGGACGCTGATTGGTTAAATTTTAAGTCATGTTATCTACATGTTCACAGCAATTGGCTAAACTGCAACATAAACCCGCCTCTTGTTTCATGCTCATACCATGGTATATAAATATGGTTATATTTCTTTATTTTAAAATATTACATGAAACTGTTACTTGATTACATTTTTATTGAAAAAAACCCAATGACCATTTTTTCCCCCAGTCATTTCGTGAGACAAGTTTTAGCAATGGTTAGTTCAAATATACATAAACTCAATTCTTTTAAATGTGTGCATGATACAAAAATACAGTTAAATGTATTTTGCACATCACAATACACATTCTTTACATTTAAAATGTCTAAATATGTGGTGACGTTAGCAAAATTTCACAGCCCAAATAGTATCTAGTGTCAGTAGTTTTTCACCCATCTTAAAGTTCCTCCTAAGAAATAATTTATTTACAGTATGGGGCGCATTATTTGCATAAACAAACATTTTATAGATTTTCTTAGCGTTTAAGTGAACTCAAACTTATGTTTCGTTTTGACTGTCAATTTGAATAGTTTTAAACTATTATTTTTAACGCTATAAACATTGTAATGCAATCGTACTTGAAAATTAAAAAAATTATAATTCTATAATTTTATTTCACACAATTAAATAACAGCAACACACACACACACCATTTTTATGTATTTTGCACCAACAAGTGTGTGAATTTAGTGCCAAACAGAACACACAACACTGTGAAAAGATCTTGCTCAACGGTATTTTTAATTCAATAACCAAAACAACCACAAAAACAACAAAAAACATAAGGCTTCGTCCACAAACGTACAGTCGTGACATGATAAACGCTGGAGTGGCTCTGCGGTCCACCGTCACACTCATCTCTCTCTGCAAACACTAGTTATGACTGCAGTCCCAGAGCAGTGAAAGTCTAACCGTTCTGAGGATGCTGGATTTATGCGTCACCACACATCAATGATGTTGAATATTTATTTGCCATAAATGGAACTTGAAAGCAAATAACGGGAGAAAGAAATGACTTGTTGAATGAAATGTGTGTTTTATGGTTCTAATATAATGAATGTACAATGTGACTTTCACTCTCTTTCGTGTGTAAGACTAAATGGAGACATGCCAACTCAGTCTCTCCGCCAATATTGAAGCGCCACGGTTTTCCAAGCGGCGATGCACTACGAGACGAGCACTCCCGCGCCGCCTTTAGAGCCGCCGTCGCTGTCTTTGGCTTGACTGGCGTCCGCTTTGCCCTGCCTCTCGTCCTCTCCCACTAACCGGATATTGTAGCGCTCGCGGTATTCCGTCAGCTCGCGCCCTTTAGCCTGCATCTGTGTGTTCAGCGTCTCCACGATCTTCGAGATCTGATCGGACCGACAGAAACTGTGAGGATGCATCGTGTACGACAAGCAAACATTTGTGGCTACGATCCGGATACGTTTTCTAAAATGCTAAATTCACCTTTAGCATTAAAAGGTGATTAAAAAGGAAAATAAATGATAAAGTTATCGTACAATTTATTTATTTTTATTACTGCTAAGTAGCCTTACAAATTACATACAAACTAAAGCGTATCAGTGTGGATTAATACCTGTTCTTTATTGTTTTCCAACGCTGGCAGAACTTCTTTGACGGTCCGCTCCACGAGCACGCCGCCGACGAGACGAAAGCACTTCCGTGAGGGATCTACTTCCTTTAGTGTGTCAATGACGAGGCTGTGAAGAGGAAGAGATGAGCGTGAGAACAGCAAGCGTCTCACACAGCGGGTCAGATGTGCAATTAGTGCTTTAAAGGATTAGTTGACTTTTGAAAAAACTTTTGCTGATAATTTACTCACCCCCATGTCATCCAAGATGTCCATGTCTTTCTTTCTTCAGGCGAAAAGAAATTAAGGTTTTTGATAAACATTCCAGAATTTTTCTCCATATAATGGACTTCAATGGGGACCAAACGGTCCAAGGTCCAAAAGACAATTAATAACAGTTTCAGATGCAGCTTCAAATGTCTTTAAATGATATCAGACGATGAATAAGGGTCTTATCATGCGAAACGATCGGTTATTTCAAAACTTATTCCATAAATGTAACTTTTCTAAGGACAAATGCTAGCCTTGCTCTATTCTGTGAGGCGCGATTTGTAACGTCACGTAATACGTAATTACGTTCAAAAGGTCACGGGCGACGTAGCCGGAAGTTCAGAATCAAAATCGTCCGACATCGTCGTTTTTCCTTTTAATTCCTTTTTTTGTAAACTGCGTTTGAGTTAGTTTGCACGTTCAACCTATGCGTTCAACTTGTAAACACTGACTCTGTACTTCCGGCTACGTCGCCCGTGACGTTTTGAATGTAATTACGTATTACGTGACGTTACAAATCGCGCCTCACAGAATAGAGCAAGGCTAGCATTTGTCAAAAGTTACATTTTTGGAATAAGTTTTGAAATAACCGATCGTTTCGCATGATAAGACCCTTATTCATCGTCTGGTGTCGTTTAAAAACATTTTAACAGTTTGCACTGAAACTCTCATTTGGACCTCGGACCGTTTGGTTCCCATTGAAGTCCATTATATGGAGAAAAATCCTGGAATGTTTTCATCAAAAACCTTAATTTCTTTTTGACTGAGGAAAGAAAGACATGGACATCTTGGATGACATGGGGGTGAGTAAATTATCAGCAAAAGTTTTTTCAAAGGTGAACTACTCCTTTAACATTTGTGGAAAATCATAAGCTAAGTATTAGTATGTGCATTTTGGGGTATCACATAAAAAAAAATACTATGGATGGTAATGCCAAGATGCGCATCATTTCTAAAAATGTGGGGATGCACGATATATCGTATCGGACGTTATTTAATTAATTGGTAAGATTTATTTCGGTCCTCACAGACAATTTTTCTTAACAACAAATTAAGTTATACATAATAGCTGAAGCCTTTGCTTATTAATTATTGCTTATTATTAGCCTTATCGATCAAATGAGCATCACTTTTTTCACTGGAATGGATTAATAATACAAGAGAGAATAAAAAGAAACAGAAAAAACAAGGTATACATGTCAGATATTCGTACAACAGTTTAAAGTGCATGAAGAAGGGAAGGTTTCACATCAAGTCTCACACACACACACACACACACACACACACACACACACACACACACACACCTGTGTTCATTGATCTCCATCTCAAACTCTGCGGCTTTGGAGGCCATACTGCGCTGCTCCTGCCTCATCCTCTGGAAGGTCGCCACCACCTGAGTCACACAACACACAGATATCAATAATGCATAATATTCACAAGCTAGGACATTGTTAAGCAGTGTGCCTAGGGGTCACTCCAGTAGTTTCTCCTGTCCCACGACAGGAATAGAGACACACTTCCTTAAAGAGACAGGAGGGCATTACTAGTTTCTGATGGGTGGAGACACAACACAGATTTGATGGTTCATCAATTTACAGTCTCTCGTGCAGCTCATCTGATATTTGCATTGCGTCTCAGTCCGTCCCGACCACTATATTACACAGCAGCACATCACAAATACACGCGACATTACAATCAGGGGCGTTGGGCGATTTCAGCTTTGTTGTTTACAGGAGTTTTCTGGTTTTGTTCCGCCGCGTTACTCGCTCGCAGCGAGGATTACATGTTCATGGGTTAGTGTGATAAACCCAGTTCGCCGTTACCTGCTCGGCAGAAGGAGTGGGCTGCTTTCCAGCGCTTTTACCGCTCGTGCTGTTGCTACTGTTCGCCGCCATGATGAACTGCACCGCACGAGTCAGGACCCCTAACCGTCACATGAGCGGCTGCCCGAGAACAGTCCTGTCTGTAATTGCAACGAATATAGACCATTTCACAAGATGTAAACAACACTGGTCCAGAAGCACTTCCTGTTTCAGTTTTTTAACACCACATAAAAGCTGGGATAAAATACAACCAACAGAACATTTAAAACTGAATCAAAAAGTTCAACAAACATCTTTAAGATGTTTTCTTTACATGTGAAATAAAGAAAACAGTTACAAACTGAAACAGGAAGTGCTTCTGGACCAGTGTTGTTTACATCTTGTGAAATGGTCTATAAAATTAAAGGTGTTTAAAAACAAACAAACCGATATTTTTACTCGTTTCTTATAGCAGTTTATTGTGAAGAGTATAATGTCGTTCTTTCAAAAGAGACGCTAATTTTGGACCGCAACCAAATCTTCAGGACGTTTATACGAAAACAAATATGATCTTTTAAATTTGTATTTTTTTATGTATATATTGTAAATCTTGTTTTGAAATAAATAGATAAATAATAATGAATAGATTTCATATTGCAACGATCTGATTGGCCATCCTGCTTCGCGCTGAGAAATGTAATTATTTTTTAATAGTTTACACCTGAATAATGATACTGATAAATAGACCATGATCGTGATATTGATATCTACACGTTAAGTAATTGAAATATGAACATTATTATTTAGACGTAACCGTCCAATCAGAAGCAACATCCTGACAGTGACGTCCACACGAGACTTCTGTCCTTCTAATCGAGTACTACTGTTTTTGTAAACACGCAGTGCAGACATAAACTATAATACATCGCAAATGACAGGGTTGTTGTTTAATTACTCTGTGATAAGAGCCAGTTAGGTCATGCGGTGTTAATATGTCAGCTGTACAGTTAGTCATTGTCTTGGCAGTGAAACGGGCTCGAAGTGCAAACTGAACCCAGCGACTCTCACACGCTGCCGATGCGCCTGTCTCCAGCTTCTCTAGCGGCTGCTCTGTGGACTGTGCGAGGACAGATCAGGTGTGTGTTTCTGCATGCTGTTTTGTGTCATATAACACTTCTCAAGGTCTTGCATTTTAATCCACATTCTCTTTATTGTTCATTAAATGTGCATGATGTTCTAATAAACGAGATGTTGTGTATTCATACATGTTTTTACTTATATTTGTTTAATCGCAAAATAAATAGACCGTAATATCTAATCTTACGACTTTGCTGAGTAGTTATGGTTAGTGTAATGTATTTAGTAAAGGATAGTTTACCGAAAATCTAAAATTCATTATTTGTTCACCATCATGTCGTTGCAAACCCGTGAGACTTTAGTTAATTAATTTCGTTCGAGATTTCTGTTCCTCTATTGAAAGATATGCAACTACTATTTTGACGCTTCAAAAAGTTCATAAAGCGATTGTAAAACTAATCCATATGAATTGAGCAATTTAGTCAAATCTTTCTGGAGACACCCTCGCTATGATTAACAGATTGACTTAAGGCTTTTATTCACATATAAACATTCATCAACTCAAACATTAATAAGATTCATTCTTGTGTTACGCACCACGTTTGAGCTTCTGGAAGAACCAATGAGATTCATTCTCGTGTTACGCACCACGTGTGAGCTTCAGTCAATGTTTATAATCAGTTCAAACAATCAATCTTATTAAGTATTCGAGTCTCTTCATAAAATTTGAACTAAACCGCTCAATTCTTATGGATTAGTTTTACAATATCTTTATGAACTTTTTGAAGCGTCAAAGTGACATTTATGTGGCTGTATCAGATTTCATCAAAAGATCGTCATTTGTGTTCTGAGGATGAATGAAAGTCTTACGGGTTTGGAATGACATGTATAATTTATGACAGAATTTCCACTTTTTAGTTGAACCTCTCTCACATTTGTGATCCTTTCTCTGCTGCCAAAACAGAACGAACACAAAAAGTGTAACTTTTAAAAAATATTATTATTATTTAATTGAATGTGCTATCAGGATGATTGATTATGAATTGATTGTTTTGTCAGGATGTCATCATCACTTCCTGTGGCCGCAGTTTGTCAGATGACCGCCACCCCTGACAAAGAGGCCAACTTCAGTGCTTGCACACGATTGGTCGAGCAGGCCAAAGAGGGCGGGGCTAGCATGGTGTTCCTGCCGGAGGGCTTCGACTACATCGGCTCGAGCCGCGAGGAGACGCTGGCGCTCTCGGAGAGTCTGGACGGTGACATCATAACCCGCTACACACACCTGGCCAGGTTAGTTAGGCCCACTACTGTGTAAGTGACTAACACATATGATCTAGAAGTCGTTGTTGATGAGGTGCTTGTCTGTGGTTAAGGAAGTTGGACTTGTGGCTGTCTCTGGGTGGATTTCATGAGAGAGGACATGACTGGAAAACAGACCACCGCATTTATAACAGCCACGTTATCATCAACGGGAAAGGTACTTAGTTCACACAATGCATATCATGGATAGATGCACTTTTATCATGAATGGATGCACTTTTATCATGGATAGATGCACTTTTATCATAAATGGATACACTTTTATCATGAATAGATGCACTTTTATCATGGATAGATGCACTTTTATCATGAATAGATGCACTTTTATCATGAATAGATGCACTTTTATCATGAATGGATGCACTTTTATCATGGATAGATGCACTTTTATCATGAATGGATGCATTTTTATCATGAATGGATGCATTTTTATCATGGATAGATGCACTTTTATCATGAATGGATGCATTTTTATCATGAATGGATGCATTTTTATCATGGATAGATGCACTTTTATCATGAATGGATGCATTTTTATCATGAATGGATGCATTTTTATCATGGATAGATGCACTTTTATCATGAATGAATGCACTTTTATCATGAATAGATGCACTTTTATCATGGATAGATGCACTTTTATCATGAATGGATGCACTTTTATCATGAATGGATGCACTTTTATCATGAATTGATGCACTTTTATCATGGATAGATGCACTTTTATCATGAATGGATGCATTTTTATCATGAATGGATGCATTTTTATCATGGACAGATGCACTTTTATCATGAATGGATGCACTTTTATCATGAATAGATGCACTTTTATAATGAATGGATGCACTTTTATCATGAATGGATGCACTTTTATCATGGATAGATGCACTTTTATCATGGATAGATGCACTTTTATCATGAATGGATGCACTTTTATCATGAATGGATACACTTTTATAATGAATAGATGCACTTTTATCATGAATAGATGCACTTTTATCATGGATAGATGCACTTTTATCATGAATGGATGCACTTTTATCATGAATGGATGCACTTTTATCATAAATGGATACACTTTTATCATGAATGGATGCACTTTTATCATGGATAGATGCACTTTTATCATGGATAGATGCACTTTTATCATGAATGGATGCACTTTTATCATAAATGGATACACTTTTATCATGAATAGATGCACTTTTATCATGGATGGATGCACTTTTATCATGAATAGATGTACTTATCATGAATGGATGCACTTTTATCATGAATGGATGCACTTTTATCATGAATAGATGCACTTTTGTCATGGATAGATGCACTTTTATCATGGATGGATGCACTTTTATCATGAATGGATGCACTTTTATCATGAATCGATGCACTTTTATCATGGATAGATGCACTTTTATCATGAATGGATGCACTTTTATCATGGATAGATGCACTTTTATCATGAATCGATGCACTTTTATCATGAATCGATGCACTTTTATCATGGATAGATGCACTTTTATCATGAATGGATGCACTTTTATCATGAATGGATACACTTTTATCATGGATAGATGCACTTTTATCATGGATAGATCCACTTTTTTGGGCTTCAAATTTTCTCCAGCCATTCACTGCCATTAAAAAGCTTGGAAGAGCCAGGACATTTTTAATATAACTCAGACTGTATTCATCTGAAAGAAGAAAGTCATATACACCTAGAATGACTTGAGGGCAAGTAAATCATTGGCTAATTTTCATTTTTGGGTGAACTATCCCTTTAAGTGGTATGAATTTGAATTGGCCAAGTATGCAGAACATACAAAGGATTTGTCACCAGTATAAGTATTATATAGTTGCAGATGAAATGACACTCTATGTAGAAGCCTGTATAATAAGATCTGTGTGTGTGTGTGTGTGTGTGTTTGTGTTTCTGCGCTCAGGTGAGGTCGTGTCGGTCTACAGGAAAGCTCATTTGTTCGATGTGGAGTTGACCAGTAAAGGTGTGTCTCTTAAAGAGAGCGCTTTCACAGTGGCGGGACCGCGACTGCTCCCGCCGGTCCAGACGCCCATCGGGAAGGTAACAGGCTTGATTCTCATGCTCATACTTTCACACACAAACAAATAATGCGCAAGTAGGGGTGTAACGATACCCTCATGTCACGATTCGATACATATCACAATACTGAACTCTTGATACGATATTATTGCGACACTCCAAGACATATGGGAAAAAGGTTAACAAAATATTTACTATCGATTAAAATGCTTAATATGGTATTACATTGTGGGTGTAAATAAACAGGCTTGATGCTGATAACCCAATGCACAGGACAATAGTGAAACCCGAATAAAAATATTCATGATTCAGAAGCTGGAAATACAGAATTATTATAGACGAACATGCTTGCGCTCTGTCACTGACTAGATATATTTACAAATAATGTGTTTTTACTGGTAACATCAGACATTTGGCATTATCAGGACCCACAAATATTCCCATATTGCATTATTATACATTATAATTAACATTATATATAGTAGTTTAATGTAGTAATGACACTGAAACTCTAAAAACTTTAATGTGTTCTCACACAGTCATTTTCATTTTAGGTCGAACTATCCACAATACATATTGCATTTTTGCATTGCGATATATTGTGACACGATCTATTGTTACACCCCTATCCGTTAGCAATCGGATTGACGGCTCAATCGGACTGAAAAGCTTATTCGATCCGATTGAGCCCGATCCCAATGAAATTTCCATCGGATTGAAAGGGATGTTTAATCATTTTCTAATCCGATCGAGAGAACATGCAAACACTTGATCGGCTTGAAACAGAAAGCACTGCGCATGTGCGATGACGTTGTAACAGCGAAATGACGCGTGGAACGAGCTGTTCTTCCCTTTGAATAAAGTGACGTATAAATCATTCCTATAATTCTCCTTTCACTGTTTTGGGGGATTTTTACAGCGTTATAAATATAAGTAGCACATATGACACTACAGTTATGCATATTTACTCCAAATTAGGACCAAAAATGGATAAATATTATAATAGAGAACCAATGTAGGAGAATGGTTGTAATGTGCAAACAACAGGAAACTCAAATCTCAAAAATCCAATTTGAAGCTTGTGACCTATAAACATCAACCCGATCACGTGTTTAGCGTTCATGTAAACCCCATGTTCGGATTCATCCATCGGAATGAATTCAGTCCAGTTTAAACCAAAGTTGTGTATGTAAAGGTGGGCGTTGTGCTGATGTTCGGCAGGTCGGTCTGGGCGTCTGCTATGACCTGCGTTTCCCTGAGCTGTCGTCAGCGCTGCAGAGACACGGAGCCGAGATCCTGACGTTCCCATCAGCCTTCACGGTGGCCACGGGAGCCGCGCACTGGGAGGTGCTTCACCAGATCCGTCATTCACACACTACAGACCTTATTCAGAGCAGCGCCATAACAGGTATGAAAGTGAGGCTGTGAGGGATAGACTTACCGTGTTTCCAATGGCATCCGCTGTAAAAAGCTGAATAAAGCTCCTAGATTACTTACAATTTTCCACAGCTTACATTGTCGGGAGTTTTTTGTCAACTGACATTTCTTGGAAAGATGTTTTTTTCCAGCGTTTCATGAGCAGAACAATCCGAAAACACATTAAATAACAGTACAGCCCATTGAAGAGATGCAAGTCTATCCCTCACAGCCTGGCTTTCATTCTCATTAAAAATCAAAGATGGCGCTGCCGTGAATAAGGCATACAGGAGCGCTTTAATTAGGACTGGGTTGAAAATATTGATTTCTCCAATTGAATTGCATCTCATTTTGATGTTGTTTCTTAAAGGTGCTGTGTGTGACACAGGCTTGTATATATTTAAGAAATATTTTCATGTATATACTGTATTATATATACTTTATATTATATATAAATATTTTTAATATAAATAATATTTTTTTCTTAAATATATACAAGCATGTGTGTGTATTTATATATCACTGTAAAAAAATATTGTTGGTTTAACTTAAAAAAGTAAGTAACCTGGTTGCCTTAAAATTTTAAGTTGATTGAACTGGAAAAAGTGAGTTAATACAATGAAGGAGATTAATTTAATCATCAGAAACTCAAAATTATATGTGATTTGAACTAAATAAATTATTTAAGTTGATCTGACAAAAGAAAAAATGTTATGATTACTAAACTGTAAAAAATATTGTTGGTTTAACTTAAAAAAGTAAGTAACCTGGTTGCCTTAAAATTTTAAGTTGATTGAACTGGAAAAAATGAGTTAATACAATGAAGGAGATTGATTTAATCATCAGAAACTCAAAATAATAAGTTATCTCAACTAAATAAATTAATATAAATTTGATTTGACGAAAGAAAATATGTTGTGATAACAAATCTTGAAAATATTTTTTTACAGTGTGTATATATATATATATATAATTATACATGTATAATTATAATATAATTATATTTATAATAATTATTTATATAAGATTATTTATATATAATTATAGAATTAATTATATTAATTATATAATTATAATAATTATAATATAATTACACTGTAAAAAAAATTCAAGATTTGTTATCACAACATTTTTTCTTTTGTCAAATCAACTTAAATAATTTATTTAGTTGAACTTATTATTTTGAGTTTCTGATGATTAAATCAATCTCCTTCATTGTATTAACTCACTTTTTCCAGTTCAATCAACTTAAATTTTTAAGGCAACCAGGTTACTTTTTTTTTAAGTTAAACCAACAATATTTTTTTACAGTGCACAGTGCACCCACATATATTATGTAAACACAAACTTTTATTTTGGATGCGATTAATCGTTTGACAGCCCTAATATATAATTAAGATCAGAATTGAATTGCAAGCTTGAATCTGCGTGTATTCTCATGGTGAAGTTGTTGTGTCCCGTCAGGTGCTCCTGCGGGCGAGGGCGATCGAGACGCAGTGTTTCGTGCTGGCGGCGGCTCAGGTCGGGTCGCATCACTCGCGGCGGGCGTCTTACGGACACGCTCTCGCGGTGGACCCGTGGGGGGTGGTGATCGGGGACTGCGGGGGGACAGATGTGGGCGTCGCGCTGGTGCAGATCGACCTGCAGACGCTACGGGACGTCAGGAGGGACATGCCAGTGCAGCAGCACCGCAGAGAGAAGGACTTTTACTGCAGCTTGGACTGAAACACCCGCTTATGAATAATACACACTCATGCATAGTGATGATGATTCATGACTTATTAATAAATTGGACCCAGGTTGGATTAATGATTTGACTACTGTGGCGCTTCAGTCGTTAGTGAAAGACTGATCATGACACATGGGCTAGAATTAGGCCAAATGTCTTTCTCTTTAAGAGATGAGAGCAATTTATTAATAAAGAGAAAGTTATATGTACCATCATGCCTTTTTTTTTTTTGTTGTTTGTCTTTGACGAATCACAGCTTTACTTTAAAACAAGCCTGTTTGGGCTCCTAAGCATGTAGGTTTATATGGTCATATTAATTGAAATTGAAATCCTGATGTTGAAACTTTGCTCTTTGCTTGTTAATACTATTATTATTATACTATAATATTTGTATAATTTTATTATAAATGGGTTGTTTTTATATATGCATGTATCTTTATTTCAATGTAGTATTCTTAACTACCCTCTTTTTGCACCTTTGTTTCATTTTGATTATGTAATTATATTTTATATTAAATTAATTTGTCATATTTTACGATATAGTACTTTGCGTTATATTTTTTTATTTTACTTGACCAATTATTCTTACTACTTGCTCGTTTGCTTTTCACTGCCGTTAATTTGATTTTATTATAACTTAATTACTTCCTTTAATTTTGCACTATTGTAATTTACTTCATATATTTTTCATACTTCATAATTTTTCTATATTATGAATCTAGCAGGTTGCATGCACCATCATTAGATTAATTTTTAAAGTAATTATTATTATATATCTGTATTATTATTTTTTTTACTTTATCAGCTTCCCTTGTTTATTGATCTGTTGTTTTCATTCGTTTTATGTTATTTTATAATAAATTAGCAGTTAATATAGCCTATTGTAATATCACGATCAAAAGTTATATTATACTACTATTTTGTTCTTATTTTTGATGAATTTCTAAACAATACTTTTTTTTATTAAAAACCCGTTTACTTTCTATTGCCATTTTATTTTTAGAATATATTTGATTATTTAATTAATATTTAGAGGAATTTTAAGATATTTTGAGTTAGATTATTAGTATTATTTATTTATTTTTTACACTATGAATCTAGTAAGTTGCATGTAAAATCATACTATTGATGATTGAGGCCGCGGAGGGGAAACCGGAAGTGATTGTGAACACGTCAGTGACACAGGAATGGGCCAAAACAAGCCTCACCAGAGCAGGATGACAGCCAGTTCCTGAGAGCAAACATGTCGTTGCGTGTTTTGCTTGGGCTGGTGGGATGATTCGTGTGTTCAGAGGTCGTTTCGAGGCATTGCGGAGGTAAGAGCGTCACATCTGTGCGAAAACAGCAGCGCGAGACTGTCACTCATCACAGCATCATATCTCACTTCAGACGCTCCATTCACAAGCAGCTGATCTGTATTTCCATGCAAACCGGTTCATGTGTGCTGTTTTACGAATATACCCATGCCATGCATGTGTATTTCAATGATTGTGTGAACTGAACTCGCAGTGTTATTTGCGTCCGGTCCTTGAATAGAAGTGTGAGATGCGCGTGAGATTTTCTGTCAGTCCGCTAACGTTACTTTATTGAATGCTGTGGGGTTTACTTGAGCTTTTGTTGATTGATGATGATCACGTACATCTCTGTGCTCATAAGATGAGCTGCACACACACATTCAGGCTGTACGTGCTTCTCAGGAACATGTGTTAGTTTCTGTTCAAACTGTGCTTGTGTTCTAGTGACCCTGTTTGCTGAGACTCTGATCATTAACATGCTCGTCACTGATGATGTTGAGGCCCTGTTGCCTTCAGTGTAGAGTCGCAGAGATGAGATGTTTCTCAAAAACATAGAAACACGTTGTTTTGGCTTTGTACACTGCCAACATCACATGCATTCATGAGTTTGTTAGAGGAGAAGTTCACTCAGAAAAAAAGAAGGAAATTCTGCATGTCTTTCCAAAAATGTGGAAGCTTCTGTCCGCCACTGAATAACAAAATAAAAAAGGTAATTGCGACTTTTTATCTCGCAATTCTGACTATTTGATATAACCTCACACACTGTAAAAAAAATATTGTTGGTTTAACTTAAAAAAGTAAGTAACCTGGTTGCCTTAAAATTTTAAGTTGATTGAACTGGAAAAAGTGAGTTAATACAATGAAGTAGATTAATTTAACCATCAGAAACTCAAATTAATAAGTTATCTCAACTAAATAAACTATTATAAAGTTGATTTGACAAAAGAAAATATGTTGTGATAACAAATCTTGAAAATATTTTTTACAGTGAAATTGCAAGTTGTAAAGACAGAACTGCGTGGTATACTTGTAATTGTGAGTTATAAAGTCATAATGGAGATGTGATCTTGGAATTGCGTGATATAAAGTCAGAATTGAGATATAAACTAGGAAAAGATTAAGTTATTACACTCGAAATTTTTAGATACCAGTGAAAATTCACAATTTTTGAGAAATGTGAGTTATAAAATTGAGAGATCAACTTGGAATTGTGAGTGATATAAAGTCAGAATAGCATGATATCAAATCGAAATTGCACTTTATTTTTTATTTTATACGTACTTTATTTTCTGAGAGTGTGTACGACGCAGTATTACAGGATGTGTTTCTGCTGTATGTCATCTTTACTAGTCTTGCATGTTGAGTCAAATGGATCTGAAAGCGCTGATTCATCTCCAGGCAACAGTCACCTAGGCGATCCTTCCATGACAACACAGAGAGAGAGAGAGAGATGATGATGATGAAAGTTGTGTAAGAGTGTTTGTTTGATGTATTTAGTTACATTTTATTCAGGACATAATCATTTAATCCGCAGGGAGCGTGAGAAACAGCCAGACTGCACCGGAAACACTCGCTTAATGGTGTGTGTAACTCATAAACAACCGTCTGGTGTAGATTGATCTCAGTTTTGTGTAGCCCTACTTGCTGGACATGTTCTTCTTGATGTGATTTAAGGTCTCATCTAACACCGTGCTTTATTCACTCTCTGTTCACACACTTCTCTTGCTGACATCACTCAGTCGTTGCTATGGTAACCTGATGGCTGGGCTTTGCTGGTGTCAGTCATCCATGTGGCAGGATCTAAATCAAGACCCATCAGGGCTGCCCGACACACTGCCTATCTAAAACCAAACTTTTATTTTCTAAAAAAATAATATGGAAAAAAAACAACAACAATCTAAATATTGTATTTGAAAATAAACACAAATTTGGTTGCAATATAATAAATAGGATTAAGTTAATTGATAAATAAAAAGAAAATTGAATAAGTCAATAATTGTGTAAATAAATAAATACATATACAGTAAAGTGCTATAGTTAGAACATTTTATAATTTACTTAATATATAATATAATATAACAAAAAATATCTGTATTATAAAGTAATAACGTTTTAACACACTTGCGAAATTAACAGATATTTTATTTAGTTTTGATGTTTTACTAAATTGTGTGATGCGTTGTCTGGAATTTGTCCATGATTCAGGAGTATGTTGGTATAAGTTTGTTTTATATTCTTTTTTTTTTAATTCATATTACTAAAAACAACAACAACTGCGGTTTTTACATAATACTTTGAGTACCATTCGAGTAATGACAATAACTTATGATATTCAGCTATCAGCACATGATTTTTTCCCAGGGATGCACCGATATTAGGGATGGGCAATGATTAATTGCATCCAAAATAAAAGTTTGTGTTTACATAATATATGTGTGTGTAGTGTGTATAATTAATTTGTATATATAAATACCCACACATGCATGTATATATTTAAGAAAAATGTGTTAATAATATATCAAATATTTATATTTATATATAATATTAATTGTGAATAAATATATATATAATATATACATGCACATATTTCTTTAATATATACATGCATGTGTGGGTATTTATATATACAAATTAATTATACACACTACACACACATATATTATGTAAACACAAACTTTTATTTTGGATGCAATTAATCGCGATTAATCATTGCCCAACCCTAACCGATATGAATTTGTTTTATTTAAAGAAGAAAGCCGATAACTGATATATTGACCGATAAATCTGAATCCAAATTTTTATCTACTTTTTGAGAGCCTGATTACAAAAAATAATAACAAAAGTCTCAACATTCATTCCAGGAAATAATCCAGTATTTATCGGCTTTAATGCATCGGCCAATTTTTCTTATCGGGCCGATAATGATGACATTAAATATGAACATATATCAGCTGATATCGATATATCGTGCATCCCTACTTTTTTCTTTTTCATAATAATACACCGGTGCACTTAATATTTGTCTGTAAATATGTCATATTTGTCCCTCCTCATGTTGAATGAGTTTTCATTGGCTCTGTGATTAACTCTTGGATCTCTTGGAAACATGCTCTTCATTCAGAGGAAACGAAAGGCATGAAGTAAACAATATATTTATATAACACCATTTATTTATTTATTTATTACAATTATAATGTTTATTATTATTCAAACCTTTATGTTAAATTATTATTTTTTGACAAAACAAATATTTATATTTATTTTTTATTATTTAGCAACATTAATAATTTTTAGCTATTATTATTTAAACTTGTATTAATCAAATATTTATTTTTATTAACAAATTATATATATATATATATACACACACACAAAAAAAATTAATATTACAGACAAATAATGGTATTTTACAACAACAATAATATGACATGTATTTTTATTTATTAATTAATATTATTATTTAGCAACATTAATAATACTTATTATTATTATTATTTATAATTTTACTATTATTATTCAAACCTGTATATATAAATATAAATACAATGAATACACAAACAATATTTAATAATAATGGTATTTCTTAATAATAAAGTAATTAATAATAACATTTAATTTATTATTTATGTGAAAAAAGAAATTAAAGTAAGAATAATACGTTTCCTGTGGTCATGTCACTTTGGATTGTACGTAGAATATGAAAGCGTGCTCCGGACGCTGCCATTGTAAAGCTGGTTAATTATTTCCATCGATGTTATTATTAATGATTCCAGTCCAGCCGAGGCTTGTGACTCTGCACACGAGGACTCGTGATTCGTCTCAGACACACACACATTGGAGAAAGAGAGAGAAAAGTGAGAGAGAGAGTGACAGTGAGTTGAAAAGTACAAAAACACAGATCCTGACAATCAAGAAGTCTGTCATCAATAACATGAAGCTCTTAGAGTGTACAAACAAGGAAGAACACACACAACAATTATTTCAAGCAATGGAGGAGTTAGTGAATACCAGTAACGCCTAGAACTTTTAGAACAGTAAGAACTTTTGGAGCATTTGGAACTTTTAGAACAGTAATAACTTCTGTAACGTTTAGAACAGTAAGAACATTTAGAATAGTATAAGAAATTTTGGAACAGTAAGATCTTTTGGAGCATTTGGAACTTTTAGAACAGTAATAACTTTTGGAACATTAAGAACTTTTGGAACGTTTAGAACAGTAAGAACATTTAGAACAGTAAGAACTTTTGGAACAGTAAGAGCTTTTGGAGCATTTGGAACTTTTAGAACAGTAATAACTTTTGGAACATTAAGAACTTTTGAAACATTTAGAACAGTAAGAACATTTAGAACAGTTAAGAACTTTTGGAACTTTTGGAACAGTAAGAACTTTTGGAACTTTTGGAACAGTAAGAACTTTTGGAACAGTAAGAACATTTGGAACATTTAGAACAGTAAGAACTTTTGGAACTTTCGGAACAGTAAGAACTTTTGAAACAGTAAGAACTTTTGGAACTTTTGGAACAGTAAGAACTTTTGGAACTTTTGGAACAGTAAGAACTTTTGGAACAGTAAGAACTTTTGAAACTTTTGGAACAGTAAGAACTTTTGGAACAGTAAGAACATTTGGAACATTTAGAACAGTAAGAACTTTTGGAACTTTCGGAACAGTAAGAACTTTTGGAACAGTAAGAACTTTTGGAACAGTAAGAACATTTGGAACATTTAGAACAGTAAGAACTTTTGGAACTTTCGGAACAGTAAGAACTTTTGGAGCATTTGGAACTTTTAGAACTTTTGAAACATTTGGAACTCTCTCTCTAAGAGTAACAGGAAAGAGCACTCCCTCCGTTTTCTGTTGACTTTGAGAAGGATTGTGATTCGATCTGGCATGAAGGACTCTTCCTATTAAACTACGGAAAAATGTGATTGCAGGGAAAACATTAGATTTGATCAACAACATGTTTAGAAACAATACATGTGCTGTAAATATAGAGAATAAACAAACACAGAACGAGGAGACTGTTCATGAAAATGTATTGTGTTTATTTACTTATTAATTGGTTTTAAAAATTTTGTTTATGCATAACCTAATCATTATTTTGTTCAATGCTCATGTATTTGCAATGACACGTCATGCCAATAACACTCATTTGAAATAGTGAGAGAGAGAGAGAGAGAGAGAGAGGTTGAACAACAACAGGCAAGCGTGAGGTGACACAGAGAAACACTGATGCGTTCGGTATAGTGGAGAAGCAGCCGTGGCTCACTCTCTCTCTCTCTCTCGTAATGAAGCGGACGGCTGCTGTGATGACAGTCTCTCTGGATTTACTGTAAGTCACCATCTTCCTCTGTCTGTTTGTCCCTTACTTGACGACTTATTAGTGGATCACTACATCTAATATCACATATCATTGTGTGATTGTGTGATTTTTCAGAGGGTGAGTTTTGTACTTTGTACTGTGAGTGAAGGACTGAGCTTAGCTCTGACTCAGGGTTTAATACAGTAAAGTCTAGTGTACTTGTACTCTGAATGACACACACACACACACACACACACACACACACACAGTGTCTGAACACTTGCTGCTGTCATTTACCGTGTTGTTTTCACACTCTGTGTGAATATTCTGCGCTCTGTCCAACAGGAGGCGACACAGCGGATAGGATGTTTGTTTGCTTGTTTGTTTGTTTATTATTAATAATAATAGGAAAGTCTGCATTTATATATTCATTATAATAATATTAATAAACCTGCATGGCATTCAATTATTCATAATATCTATGATTATTGTTAATAATAATAATAATAATAATGAAACTGGTATCTATTTGTTTGTTTGTTTATTTTTATAACAACAACTAATAATAATTAAACCTGCATCACATTCATTTATTCACAATATCTATTTATTATTATTAATAATAATAATAACGAAACCTAATGGCATTCAATAATTTTACTATTATTATTCAAACCTGTATATATAAATATAAATACAATGAATACACAAACAATATTTAATAATAATGGTATTTCTTAATAATAAAGTAATTAATAATAACATTTAATTTATTATTTATGTGAAAAAAGAAATTAAAGTAAGAATAATACGTTTCCTGTGGTCATGTCACTTTGGATTGTACGTAGAATATGAAAGCGTGCTCCGGACGCTGCCATTGTAAAGCTGGTTAATTATTTCCATCGATGTTATTATTAATGATTCCAGTCCAGCCGAGGCTTGTGACTCTGCACACGAGGACTCGTGATTCGTCTCAGACACACACACATGGGGAAAGAGAGAGAAAAGTGAGAGAGAGAGTGACAGTGAGTTGAAAAGTCAAGTACATTTTAAAACATGAGTTAAACGCTTTTATGAATATATCTATTAATCCGTCCATTACACCGGCGTTATTTCCGTGTGTGTGTGTGTGTATGTGTGTTCGCTTGATTAAACTGACCCCTTATCCCTGCATTATACCGTCCTCCACGCCTGATCTGTGAAGTGTGTGTGTGGTGAGGGACGTGTCTTCAGTCTGTCGTTGAGGAGCTCAGTTTGCTGAATCACGTCACCTGACTGTGTGTGAGTGTGTGTGTGTGTGTGTGTATGTGTGTGTTCTCAGGGTGTTGTGCTGATAAATGGAGTCTGAGCAGTTGTGCCCACATAGCAACATTGTTTCGGCCCAGATCCGGCCCACATCTGGCACTTGTGGGATGCGGATCTGGCCCACATGCAACAATGTCTGTGTATATTAAAGGGTTAGTTCACCCAAAAATGAAAATTAAGTCAGTAATTACTCACCCCCATGCTGTTCCAACCCCGTAAGACCTTCGTTCATCTTCGCAACACAAATAAAGATATTTTTGATTGAATCTGAGAGCTAGATCAGTCCTCCATAGACTGCCTAAGGGACTGGCTCTTGACGGCCCATAAAGTCATTAAAGAAAAGGTTTAAATTTTCCATGTGCCTACAGCGGCTCAATTATAAGTTTATTAAGCGACGAGAATACTTTTTGTGCGAAAAAACAAAAATAACGACTTAATTCCACTATTCCATTACTTCCTTATGGGCACATGCGCGAGAACTGAGATGAGGACGTTCTCCTTCCTCTACTTCTTGTTACCGGCTGCTCACCGCAGGAGTTTTACCGCCACCTACCGTATAAGATGATGTGCTGATATAGCTGGAAGCGCAAAACTTTCTGTTTACAAGCAGAGGAAGATGCGCGCTGTGTACACGCTTTTCAATTTGCGTATTTTCCGCACTATAAGGTGCACATAAAAGCCTTTAATCTTCTCAAAAAACGACAGTGTTCCTTATAATCCGGAGCGCCTTATATATGGATCATCATTTTAAACGGTAGGTGGCGGTAAAACTCCTGAGCGGTGAGCAGCCGGTAACAAGAAGTAGACGAATGAGAACGTCCTCGTCTCAGTTCTCGCGCATGCGCCCATAAGGAAGTGTGGAATAGTGGAATAAAGTCGTTATTTATGTTTTTTTCGCACAAAAAGTAGTCTCGTCGCTTGATAAACGTATAATTGAGCCGCTGTAGGCACATGGAATATTTAAACCTTTTCTTTAATGACTTTATGGGCCGTCAAGAGCCAGTCCCTTAGGCAGTCTATGTAGGACTGATCCAGCTCTCAGATTCAATCAAAAATATCTTTATTTGTGTTCCGAAGATGAACGAAGGTCTTACGGGGTTGGAACAGCATGGGGGTGAGTAATTAAAGACTTAATTTTCATTTTTGGGTGAACTAACCCTTTAAACATGGGGTCATCTCAACCTAATAAGCCTGTTAACAAACAGAATCACTGAAGGAAAAAAGAGAATAGAAAAAGAGACGAGCAGAACAAGAACAACTGACTTTAGACACAGTCTTAGATAAAAATCACCTGAAGAGAAAAGAAGACATTAAATCTGAAGATCTCAGCAGAGGAGGATAAAACAACTCCACAAACAGCATTACCAGCTTCACTTATTACTAACCAGACTGACTTTATTTCTGTCAGACTTCTACAGAAGATCTTATTGAGAACTAACAGAGGTTTAACTCTGTGTTTCATTTGAAGCCAGCACAACATCAGAATCTCTGAAGGAGAAAATCGTAATTGGTTACCATTATGGAGATCAGTGTTTGCTTTAGTTGGGCTCTTGAGCCTAAAGACATTTATTTTTTAATTTGTTTGGCTATTGTGTTTTTGTTATAACAGCCAAATGAACAAAGAGAGAAGGTGATTTAATGGTGTTGATTGTGCTATAACATAATCAATAATTGGCCTGAATCACTGAGAGGGTAAATTCAGAGTTAAGCTTTGTATCTTATGGATATTATTGCAGAACTGTTGTTGTGGAATATGCCTTTTCTATTAAATCCAAATTATCAAATCAATTACAAAAAAAAAAACAACTTAAAAATATGTCAGATAGGCACATACAGACATCAAGAATTAGCATATGAATCTCAACAATGGTGACAAAAAGATTAACTCTGAACATAAGCTCATTAGTTATTCATACAGCAGTGCATGATGGGAGCCATGAATAAGGTTTGATTGGTGGCATCCAGAATACACTGCAAAATGCTTTATAATTGTCACCATTATTGAGATTCACAGGCTGATTCTTGATGTCTTTTTAAAATTAAGTTTTAAAAAAGTTATCTGGATTACATTGTAAAAGTTAAAGAATATTATGATTTTCAAGGACATTGTTGTAACATTATAACAATAAAGTAAATTTATCTCAGAAATTGTGCTCTACTCAGGTCAAATGATCGTGAAATAATGACAATGTTAAACAGCAAACACCATGAAATCACCTTTTCTCTTTGTTCATTTGGCTGTTATAACAGAAGTACAATAGCCGAACAAATTCAAAAATAATTGTCTTTAGGCTCAAGAGCCCAACTAAAGCAAACACTGAGTGGGCCACCCAAGGGCCGTCATTAATTGCTGCATGTGGGCCAGATCCGCATGCCACAAGTGCCAGATGTGGGCCGGATCTGGGCCGAAACAATGTTGCTATGTGGGTGTGTGTGTTCTGCTGTGCTGAGAAATGGAGTCTGAAGAGTTGTGTGTGTGTGTGTTCTCAGGGTGCTGTGCTGATAAATGGAGTCTGAGCAGTTGTTCTCCAGAGGCTACGGCAGGAACAGCTACAACAGCATCACGAGCGCCAGCAGTGACGAAGAGCTTCTCGATGGAGCCGGCGTCATCATGGACTTCCACACAACAGAAGACGACAACCTTCTCGATGGGGACGCGTCTCCAGGTACACACACACACACTCCTACAGACGCCGCCTTATGAGACCGAGGGCGTGTTTACACTAGAGATGCACTCATATGAAGATTTTGGCCAATACCGATAATTCTTTATATTTGAAAGCCGATAACCGAAATATCGATATAAATACATATATCATTTTTGAGAGTCTGATTACAAAAACAAAAGTCTCACCATTGAAACCCATGTCCCAAGCAATATTCTTTCTTATTATAATTTGATGAAGTCAGGGGAATCCCTGCCGCCATTTTGAAGTGCGTTCCACTTTGTGAAGTGGACGAGGGAAGTGTATTTGGACAGACCCTCGCCCCAGAGTGATTTTACTACATTTGTACACTTCAGGCGGCTCAAATATCCCACAATGCAACACGATTGAAACATCACCGCAGATCTCGTCTAATCACCACCACTACGAACAACTCTACGATATATATAATAATTATATTTTTTTTATTTAAAACAACCCAAACACATCTATATACATTTGGATGCTGCATTAAACAAATTCTTAAAGGGAAAACATAAATAAATAATAAATCAACTCCAAAGCTGATTCGAAGTGACTTCGGATGTTCCAGTTCCCGTCAGTAGTCGGCACTCGTGAGACGTTAGCAGTGACGCACACCGAGTGAACGAACGCACCAATAGTGACCATCCTGGGATTCTGACACTCTCTTTCCAACACACTATGCTTTGGGACACTTAAACGGAAACGATCTGAAGAGAAAACGTGGCGTTGTGCTATCGCTTTTTATTCTGCTTTAAGTCGAGAGTTATGGGTGGGAAATCCGCGTGCATTTGGTGTGTGAAATTCGATGTAGTGTGCACTCCAGGCGGCTAGGTGGCGATGTGGAGCACTGCAACACAACAACACCAAGTCCGCACGCATTCGTACAACCAGAGAATGTCTAATTGAAGAGAATTGGCACTGGCTGGTTACTTCCAGATTCTGGACTGGCTGCAGTAACGCGTCTCTGTCCATGCGGGGGCGCTCGCGGTCGAGTGCAGAATGAATGGGAGTCAATGAAGAAATCCACTTTTCTCAGGATGTAATTTTTTGTCAAGTAATTTGAAAGTTGCGTTCAAAGGGGAGGGCTAAGATAATACACTCAGCTGAAAATTGCATTTTTAAGTTCACTTATCTGTTCTGTGATGACGTCACACAATAGCAGAATGCTAGCGTGTTTCGGCCAATAACGGCCTAACCTGTAAGAAATCAAAAGGACATAAGTACTCGTTCATTCGACTTTTGGCCTATAATCTATATTGAACTTGCGGAATCAACAATAAAATCTATTTTGATTTAACGACAAGCAGGTGAAAGAGACACATTTAGCCGTTTAGCCCCATAGACTCCCATTCATTCTGCACTCGCCCGTGATCACCTCCAGTGGAATTCTAATGGAACTGCAACCAAGATGATACACAACGGGGCTAATAGGAAGTGCCAAGGCTCTCCGTTAGACGGGCTCTGGTACAACCTTCATTGTTGTGTTTTGCATTTTTATCCTTTAGATGGTGGAGCGTTTAAGATTTCCACTCTGTAGGGGGGTTTCACTTTTTTTGCGTTTTTTTTTTTTGCAAAGTCTCTTCTGCTCACCAAGGCTGCACTTATTTGATTAAATGTATTTGATACAGTAAAAAAAACAGTATTGTGAAAATATTATTACAATTTAAAATAAATGTTTTCTATGTGAATATCAAAGCTAAATATTCATCATTACTTTTCAGTCTTCAGTCCTATTAATGATGAAATCTTTCTAATATGACGATTTGCTGCTCAAGAAACATTATTATCAATGTGTTTATTTTTGTGGAAACATCTTTTCCGGAGTAATTGATCGAAATCAAGAACAGCATTCATTTGAAATATAAATCTTTTGTAATATTAAATATGCATTTACTGCCACTTTTGATCAATTGAATGCATCCTTGCTGAGTAAAAGGTATAATTTCTTTTTTTTGGGTGGAAGTGTGTATTGGGTCAGTGTTTCTTTTGGCTGTTGCTATTGGATTTGTGCCTGTGGGACCCAGAGCTGCTTCTGTGAGTGTGTGTCTTTATATAGATGTGTGTTTTCTGCATGAGATCTGTTCATTATTCATGAGTCCGGCAGAGCTTTGTTGAATGGACCAGCAAACACAACAAGAGTCTCTGGGAAATATGGAGGTGTCACGTTTCAGACTCTCTCAAACACTCGTTGCCTGTCCGACACGGCCTGCGCAGAGGGGGAACCAGGAACGGATCGGGATTTAGGGCGAGAAAAATTGAATTGCTAGTTTTCTGAGGGAAAAAAGTTTTTTAAAATGCGATTTTAAAAAAAAATGGAAGAAAAAGATAGCTGGTTTGCTGTGCTTGATTGTAGGGCTGCACAATCTGGACAAAATTAGACTATATATATATATATCAATATGGCTTTATTATAATAATAATAATAATAATACATTTGTATTATTATTAAATAAAATATAAAAACTACTAAACACAGAAGATGAAATATTACTATTGTAATATTTAAATAAAAAAGACACAATATGATGTGAAAATATTTTTTTTTACATTTTTTTTATTTATTATATTTTATTTATTTACATTACAACTGTAAAATTTTAAATTGTGAAAACTTTGTGTAAGTATATATCAATATGGATGTAAAATAATAGTAATAATTATTATTTAAAAGAATAAAATAAGCAATATTACCGTTATAATATTTCACCAAAAAAAAAATCGAATAATTATTAAATACAATATAAAACATTACTTTAACTGTAAAATTACAATACTAATATTTATGGATGTTTTAATTTAATTTCTTAATGCACAATTTGGCCCAAATTTTGTCAGCAGATATCAATATGGATATAAAATAATAATAATTATTGTTGTTGTTATTTTTAATCAATAAATGAATGTATAGTAAAACAACACTGCAAACTAAATAAAATTATTACTATTTTAATATTTCATTGTAAAATAAAACACATCGTATGTAAATTACTTTTATTTTACAATACAACTGTAAAATTACAATAATAATATTTATGACTGTTTTGATTTTGATTTCTTTAAGCACCTTTTGCCCTAATATTTTGTGACCATATCAAATATATCATATATGGATTAAATAATGTATACTACAAACTAAAACATATAAATATTACTGTTGTTGTATTTAAGAAAAACTATAATAATAATACTTTTATTTTACATTAAAACTGTACAATTTCAAGATTAACCTTAATGGTTGTCTTTTAAACATGAAATTTTAAACAAGGCATTTTGCATTCACGAATACACAAATTCGTTTTTATTTTTTAATAATCGTGCAGCGCTACAATCTGAGAGAGCTACTTTATTAATCGATGGGAAATCCGGTGGGAAACTATCATGACTGAAGCCGAGTCAGACCGGAAACGTGTGTGTATATAAAGAAATGCCACATGGGAACCAGTTTGACTGGCCTTTCACCTTGAAGAGGCGTTCCAGTGAGTTCAGACTGGTATCCATTTACTCCGGTTGTTGCTGTATGGGAGTACGTGTCAGATGTGTGTTGCTGTTTATAACCTCGGTGTGATGAAGAGGGTCTCTGGCGCTTCACCCTCACAGGTGTTCAGTTTCAATGCTCCGCTTGTGATGATTTCTGAACCAGAAAACACTAGCAGGACTGAGGCGCTCTGATTTAAACACCATAACAAAGCCTATGGGGGACCTCATCACATAGTCCAGACATGTTGCATGGCAACAGCAGGATTATTGCTAAAGGTAAATGGTGATCGTGGGGTGTGAAGGTCTACTTTCTTGAGTACTGAAATGGTTCTAGGTGCTTCTGTGTGTGTGTGTGTGTGTGTCAAGTCAAGCCACCTTTATTTATATAGCGCTTTTTACAATGCAGATTATTTGTAAGCAGCTTTACTAATTTAGTTCATTTATATATAGCTGCCCTGGAGTAAACAGTGATGTCATCATCCAGCTCAGTTCAGTTCTCATATAAAACTGTCAATGCAGATCAGTAATATTGTTGAATATTAGTGTCCCTAACTAAGCAAGCCAAAGGTGACAGTGGCAAGGAACCAAAACAAGAAATTGTTTTAAAAAAAATCACAAGAAATGATTAATTATTAATCACAAATGGCAAAACAGCCATGTAAATTGATTGGTCTGTTTTGAAATGGTGTCTATAAAATGAAAAAGCCTTTTGTGCGCTGCTTTCATGTCATATTTAGGCTGAAATATCTCGAATATCTAAGAAGTACTTCTTATTTACACAGTTGTGTGTACATTTTGAAGACATATCGTAATATAATTGTGTCGTTCCATGATACAAACAGACAGGCTAGCCGCTAGCAAACCGAACGCGACGGTTTTTTTATTTATTTATTTTTATTAGACATAAGACAACCATGAAACATTAACAGATATAACAAGACATCCAAAAAGATAATTACTAAAAAATAAATAAAAAATAGCATACAATAAAGTAAACCGAATGCGACGTGTGTGAGTGCGTTTCGAGCGTGCTGACGTCATTGGCTGCCGCATTGACGCACTGGAGTGACGCAATCGCGCAGCTGTCTTCTCAATCTCACTCATTCAGCGCTGTGATCATGGCCGCCGCGCTCTCTCCGGCTGCCCGAGCGCGCCTGTGACCCGAGGATCGCGATGATCGGTGTGGAGGAGGACTCCGCAGACCCCTATCTCCCATACGACGGTGGAGGGGACACGATCCCCCTGCACGAGCTTAGCGGCAGAGGTACGTCACTATCCGACCGTCCGCGGACCGAGACACTGATCGCCGATAATCGATATACGTGTATCAGCCTGTATGCGCGCGCGTCATGTGTGTTGTCCGAGTGTGTCGGAGCGCGTTTGCTGACAGGAGACAGTTTTTCACACGCACTAATAGGTGTGTGTTTGTTATTACATCAGTGGGAGCGTGTTGCAATGCACTAATAATAACGTGTTGCATTTGCAACAGATGCAAAAACGCACATAATGCGACAGTTCACTCGTCTCTCACACTCATGCATGCGGTGTGTTGTTTTTATGTGCGTTATCAGAATGAAAATGTGATTTATTTATTTATATGATTCCTTGTGACATGCGTGTATTTTGTGCATGCGTATGTGTGTGTTGCTTGACTTGTTTTGCTACACTGAAATCAGATAATGGTTTAGTTTAGATCTACTGATGGCATTGGGTTTGTGACAGGGTCTGGTTTAGCGCACAGTAAATATCATTAACTTAGTAAATGGACACTGAAGCATCTGTGAGTGTGTGTTTTGCACCCTTATCTCAGGAGATCTCTAGGTGTGTGTTATGTATTTTTGTTGTTGCATCCTGGATTTTAGGGTTATTATTAGAGTTAACTAAAACCACAAAGCTTTTTCATTGCTTTATTAATTTTATTTCAGCTAGTTGCCAAGGCAATATGAAAACTAGTACAAAAATAGTAATAAAACTGCTATATCAATAACACTAACGTAGCACAGAGTTATTGAAATTGCCTGTGTCATTCATGATTCATAATTCCAACAGGAAAGACTTGTTGCTCTCCTCTTTGTGTGTGCTGTAATACACTAAGGATAAAAGTCACATGACCTGAAGAATAATCCATCACGATTCGCTGTGACCCTCCGCAGGGGCGGTTCTGGGGTCAGTGGATATTCAGGGCTTTCGCCCCAAACTAAAATTGGGTATTTTTTTTTAAAGGAAAAAGAAAAAGGCTTATTATATTAGTGAAAATAATTAAACTATTAGCGAATTAAATTTTATTTAAGTATGCAATATGCATACATTCTACATGAATCAATGAAATTACAGCACATTTTCAATTCAAAAAGGAAAAATTGAAAAAAAAAAAACATTTGCGTCACGGGTTACTGTCGGTAGTTATACATTTTCTATTGTAAAACGGTTGTCAAATATAAAATGTTTATCTAGTTTCATTTTACCAGTCATTCATTCACTGGTAACACCCTTCTGTGAACGGTAAGCCCCGCCTTCTTTAATCATTTTGATATTGATATTGAGCTAGACCGCTGATCTTTTAGTCATCATAACAAACAGAGCCGTGGCTAATGGAGTGCATCAATAATATCAAATACACTTCAGTCAATCTCTTATTTGCATCTTAAGTTTATTGACAATAATCTTGACTGGTTTGCGAAAGGTTTTTCAAGGCTTGAAATACCTCACTTTGCATATAATATATTAGTTTCACCTTTTAAGTTGAATTTAGTGTTGTCACGATACCAAAATTATTGTTTCAATACCAATTGCGATTTCGATACTTTTCCCGAATAGGAAAAGTAGGTCTATTTCTCACAAGGCGTTTGTTTCACGTGCACCTCCTGGTCTGTGCTCTTTAAATGCTGTAATAACCTACATGCACATGCTCTGATTATTATCATATAGCCTATAAATCATTTTAGCGGATGTTTTGTATGCTTTATTTTTATTTATGCTATGAAAGTTGGGGGGTAAAGTTGTACTCCTAATACAAAAATAAATAAAACATCTCCAGTTAACTAGCAGAGCATTCATTTAGTTGCCTATTAAATAAGAGATCTAGCCCTAAAAAGTGTTGGTTTTTTTTTTGTTTTTTTTAATCAAGCGGAGCGCTCTTTTTCGCTGCCATCAGTTGCATGGATACGGTGTCTTTTTAACACGGGTCCTAAAGTTCTTGTCTGATCATAACCCTTCAGTGATTTTCCTCTGAGCTTTTCTCTTTTGTAATGTCTCTCAGCCATCTGTCTTTCTACAGCAGTGTTTCCCAACCCTGTTCCTGGCGGCACACCAACACTGCGTGTTTTCTTTGTCTCCCTAATCAAACACACCTGATTCAACTCATCAGCTCATTAACCCACCTGATTATGAGCTGATGGGTTGAGTCAGGTGTGGGAGACAAAGAATACACGCAGTGTTGGTGTGCCGCCAGGAACAGGGTGGGGAAAAACTGTTCTACAGTATTGGACACGCATGGACACGCCCCCTACTGCTGATTGGCTCCATAGGCAGCGTGAGATCTAATAGGCCTCATTCACAAAAATGTACACTTCTACAGTGCCATCGCACCACAGACATATAAAAACATATGGACGTAGTGTCCGTGACGTCACCCGTAGGTTTCTGAAAGCATTTCTGAAGCCTAAAGTGGGCGGAGCCGGCCATCGCCATCTTGGCAGTGCGTCACTCTTGGATAAATAAATGGGCAAAGATGCGATTAGCTGAAGTGACGTGATGCTAACAGATAGCAGACGAGTGACCTCAGCGGCAATCCACCTGTCACTCAAGTGGCCACGCCCCTAATTATGCAGAACTTTAAGGCTTAATATAATTTAAATGGATGAGTTGTAAAAAAAAATTCACCCCCAAAGACTTCTGTAAACACATTAGTCTGCTGTAAAGTTGTGGATTTTAACACGGGAGTCTATGGGATTGACTCTCTTTTGCGGCCGGACTCTAGTGGCCAGTCGATGAACTGCAGTTTAAGTCACTTCAGTGTTTGATTCAAGAGAGAGACCACAAGGTTGCCGCTTGCATCGCACATCTGCGGTTCAAAAGTAAACTCAGAATTGAATCAGAACTGCTGGCATTGCACATCTGTTATTATATATATTGATAATATATCTGCTTCTGCGTTGCCTGTTATCGGACCTGGATGAGGACGAGCGCGAGCGTCCTAAAATATGCCGTCAGGTCATCCGGTGTCAGACGAGCCACAGCACAAACAAACACGTCTCTGTCATATTTAGCGAGTGCAGACGAACATGAACACAACACACACTTCTCACCTCACGGGCTTAAATAGCACATCCCTGTAAATGTTCACTTTGGCTGACGTTCTCAGTGTAATGTTAAATTGTTAAATTGTGAAGCAGTTTTAAAAGATATAAAAGCCCGTGAGACAAATGGCTTCACTCATTATTTTTTAGTCTCGATTTTCAGTTGAAAATCCCTAAAACGAGTTAAATTTACTTGAAAAGTGTCCGATTTTAAGACTTGTGATCCTATTAGCTGTTATTAAAATGATTAATGCAATATTCATATTAATGAATTGTTAAAATGTTTGTTTTTTTCTCTCTCTGCAATGGCAGATTGTGAAAAAAAATCACTAGTTTGTACTTAAACATATAAAAAGAACAAATTACACTCGTATTAAAGAGATATTCTCTAAAAGTAACTCTATTTTTGCAAATTTTAGATGGAGGACCTGTAAAATAAGGGAAAAAACACTAGTTTTTTTATGTTTCATAGATAGTAACGCTTTGGTTACTCTTGCACTGCTTTTTATTCACAATAACAGCATTTTAGTGTGTTTCTGCATATATAATGTTTTAGCTCATCTGATTATGCTTTTGAGTTTCTGTGTTTAGCACATTTTACCATGCTCCCGTAAGCAGTGCAACATTTTGATTAGAGCCAGACCGATATATCGGCAGACCGATATTATCAGCCGATATTAGGCATTTTCCAAATTATCGGTATCTGCAGTTATAATGGCCGATTAAATGAATATTTCAAAAATAAAATAAAAATGAACGAAACACGCTTGAACCATGTCATGAGTGTTGGAGTTGTATAGTTTGTCCACCAGAGGGCACTCTACACCGTTCCTGTTGGCAACACTCGTCGAGTTGGTCACGAGACATACATTGCTTGAATAACAATTAAAAGATCATCCGCATCAGTTCTCTAAACTCAAATAAGCAGGACAACATTTGTGACTATCATGTCCAGTTTTGCTGCTGTTAAATAAGCCGAGAGTGAAGCGGAATTAGCTAGTAATAGTTACGTTACGTTGTTACAGTGTAGTCGACTGACTGTCCTTTTAATTTTTGACAATGTGACTGAAGTATTTCTTTAATAGCGCGAGACAGTTATAGCAATGAGACGCATCATCTCTCCTTGGCCTGTTGTATTGAAAATGTATGTTTTACAATTTGCAGTATGACGTTATCCATTGCTAAATCATAGACTAGCTAACCACAAAGCTAGCTAATGTAACTATCATCAGTCTGTTCTGTTGTGACAATAAATTAAACAAGTTTCATTTTAAAAAGCATTATCATATTATTTTAGTTAAAACTCATAAATAACTACAAATAACGTGTTGGGGAAATCTGTTCATGTTTTGTTGTTCATTTCTGAAATAAAAAAAATAAATAAAACAATATCGGCCGATATATCGGAATATCGGATTTTAAAACCAACAAATATTTGTATCGGTATCGGCTTTCAAAATCCTTTATCGGTCGGGCTCTAATTTTGATAGAGGCCTCAGCTCGTCTCGTGTGTGTGTGTGTGTGTGTTTACACTGTTGTAGGAGGAATCAGGGACACAAAGATGAAATGCACTGGAATCAAATGGACTTTAACATGCAGTTTAGTGAGAGCTTGAATCACAGATCTGGCCTCTTCCTCTGACACGAGCACACACTCTTCAGTGACACACACATGTGCTGTTGTGGCCTTGAGTCGCCCGAGGGTCTCTCTGCTCTCTGTGAGTCAGCGGGACGCCTTGGTTCGCTGTACTCGTGTCGGTGTGCGTCTGGTTTAATCTCTGCGGTTTGTTACGCATTAATCTCGCTCCTGTGAAGAACGTTGAGGGGATTTCTGGTAGTCAATAATTTTGTAAATGTTCTCAAAACTCAAAAAAAAAAATTCTTCATGCCTTAAAATAGCTTGAATGTAACTTGACACCCTTGCCTCATTAGTATACGCGATTCTATAAATATGCAAATGAGCCCCGCCTCCACTCACTCACTCAGCTCAGAGATTCACTGGTTGGCGATCACACATTGATCTGATTGGTTACAAGGTCGTGTGTGACGTCAGAACAACACCAGCGATTTCAAACTGTGTTTTTGAGACTGTGTTTGGTTCACTGCAGTTTTAAAGAGGAAATACTCAGCAATGCTGTCGACTTATGAACTTTCACAGTTTGTCTTAAAGCATATTAAAATAACACAAATAAACAACATTAAAAAGCTGGATTTTAAACACTGGGCGACTAAATATATTTTGAGATTCTCTCGATATTGTTAAAGATTTCAATTTCCCCTTGTGAAATCTTAAACCCTAATCAGGTGACTGTCACATGACTAGTATAACAGGAGTCTGAGTGTGTTCTTCCACTTCCTGACGGTTATATGTCATAGTTTTTAAAATGTTAGCGCCATGAACAAATAAATGCTTTGTATATAGTTTTTTTCTAAATTGTCGAAGGCCTTTTATATTTTTAACTGCTAATGATCTTCAGTGTCATACTCTACTAATAGATAACAGATTTCATTAAAAAATTAATAATAATAAAACAAGCTATCAATATTAACACAACATGAATATTGATTAATTATATTAATATTTAAAAGCATTAAGTGAAATTATTGCTGTCCGCTATTATTAAAAATATGAATTCTAATTGATGATAAATTGATTTATTTAACAAAGTATAATAATTCATAAATAATAGTAATTAAATAACAATACAATAAGCTATTAATTTGAACTCAAAACAATACAAAATTTAAAATTTGATATTAAAAGGTATTAAAATGAAATGATAGCCATTATCTATATGTTTAAAAAAAGAAAATGCAATTAATAATCAAAATATTTGTATTAATAAAGAATAATAATAAAATGAGCAAATCTTTAACACAAAACAATAATTTTATTCATATTTACTTGGTATTGAAATAAGAATATGTTTAGAAAATACACATTAAATAATAAAATTGCTTATTGCTAAATAATAAATAAATTGATAAAACTATTCATATTTACAAATTATTCAAACCAACCATCAGCTGTTTATTATTAACAATATTAATAATAGTTAAATAATAAACAAAATTCATAATTTAAAAAAATATTAATATTAACACACCAATGAATCAAGTCACCTTGATTATTAAAAAAATAAATATTTTTATAATTCTTTCAATATGATTTGATACTTGCAAATGAGTCATGCTTTACTTGCGGTTTTGTGCCGTTATTAATAACACCTGCACACACACACATTTTCCATGCCGTGCAAGTCTAGATGTTGCTCTCACTTATGTTGCTCTTGGCCTGTGTTTGTCCTCATCACATGATGCATGTATTTATATTTGTAAGAATGACATTTCATGTGCTATTTCTGGGTTTACAGTAACTTTTTACTTTTTTATCAGTGTAACCTTGTTAGCGTTGAGCTGAGTCACCGGCTAGATCTGATTCTAGAAAAGGGAAGTGTGTGTACAAGCGAGTGTTTCTCTAGTCAAGCGCGTGACGGTGTGTGTCGGATCTGTGTAGTAAAGCTGATTAGCTGATTATCAGCTGTTGTGCTGCGGTTACGGCCTGAACGGTCTCGGGACACCACACACACACACACACGTCCAAGTGACCCAGATCTCTGCCTTTATTGAGTCGGCCACTATGGACATCAGAAAAGATGATGTAATGAGTGTTGAACGAAGGTGAAGGGTTCGATTTGTTCAGTTCACTAACCCTCAAGTAAGAGTCACTAAATAGTAAAGGTTCACTCGTCGAATCATCTGTCTCAAATCCTGCCCATGCAATTGCGCATCTATCTTGGAAACATGGGACTTTTGAATTGTTTATTGTTTGGATATAATCATTGACGTCTACGATAATGCAAATCCTCTTTTGAAAGTAACTTGGCGCTTCAAATAAAGACAAATGTATCATTACTTCGTTACACCAATAGGTGGCGACAGGGTACTGTTAAAAATGTTTTTGTCATTTAATTATTCATTCAAGAGTTTTGTTCAAAAACGCTGGTCTGTCCAGTTATGGAAAAAGTGAAGCGTTTGAGTGAGTCTTTGAATAATTCGTTCAAGCGATTTGTTCAAAAATGCTGATTCATTCAGCAATGAAACAATTGAAGTCTTTATGAGTGAGTCATTGAATCATTCATTCAAGAGATGCGATTCGTTCAGCAATGAAACAATTGAAGTCTTTATGAGTGAGTCATTAAATCAGTCATTCAAATAGATTTGTTCAAAAACGCTGATTCGTCCAGGAACTAAACATTTGAAGTCTTTATGAGTGAGTCATTGAATCATTCATTCAAGTGATTTATTCAAAAACGCTGATTCGTCCAGTTACGAAACAAGTCTTTATGAGTGAGTCATTATTTCATTCATTCAAGAGATGTGATTCGTTCAGCAATGAAACAATTGAAGTCTTTATGAGCGAGTCATTAAATCAGTCATTCAAATAGATTTGTTCAAAAACGCCGATTCGTCCAGGAACGAAACATTTGAAGTCTTTATGAGTGAGTCATTGAATCAGTCATTCAAGAGATTCGTTCAAAAACGCTGATTCGTCCAGTTATGAAAGAAGTCTTTATGAGTGAGTCATTGAATCATTCATTCAAGAGATGCAATTCGTTCAGCAATGAAACAATTGAAGTCTTTATGAGCGAGTCATTAAATCAGTCATTCAAATAGATTTGTTCAAAAACGCCGATTCGTCCAGGAACGAAACATTTGAAGTCTTTATGAGTGAGTCATTGAATCATTCATTCAAGAGATTCGTTCAAAAACGCTGATTCGTCCACTTATAAAAAACAAGTCTTTATTAGTGAGTCATTGAATCATTCATTCAAGAGATGCGATTCGTTCAGCAATGAAACAATTGAAGTCTTTATGAGTGAGTCATTGAATCATTCATTCAAGAAATTTGTTCAACAATGCTAATTTGTCCAGTTATGAAACAAGTGAAGTCTTTGAGTGAGTCATTGAATCATTCATTCAAGAGATTTGTTCAAAAACGCTGATGCGTCCAGTTACGAAACAAATTAAGTCTTTATGAGTGAGTCATTGAATCAATTATTCAAGAGATTCGTTCAAAAATGCTGATTCGTCCAGTCATGAAACAAGTGAGGTCTTTATATAGAGTCATTGAATCATTCATTTAAGAGATTCGTTCAAAAACGCTGATTCGTTCAGCAATGAAACAATTGAAGTCTTCATGAGTGAGTCATTGAATCAATCATTCAAACTTTTTTTTTTAATTATTATCAATTCAGATTAATTAAACATTTTAATTAGGTGGCAGCAATTCATTTTTTGTCAGAACCTCTAGTAATTTATTTTGTTTGTTCATAATCGTGGGAGAATCGCAATCTCTGTTTAAAAAAAAAAAATGTGATTCAGAATCGTGCAGCTCTTCAATATGTACATGTATTTAAAGTTTCTCGATGGAGTACGCTTTAATAATCCTATGAATGCATTAAAAATACAGAATCGATGCATTAATCACAATCACGTCGAATCTCTTTATAAAAACAAATAATTCTAAATCGTCAAATATTGAATCGTTCCTATGAATGCTGAACGGAATGGCATTTTGTTGGTGTTCAGTGTTTTAACCACGCTGCCCCTCCTCGTGTGTGTTTGCAGGGTCGAACTACGCCATGTCTAACGGGGGCGGTGGAGGCGGGGCCAGTAGCTCCACACACCTGCTGGACCTGCTGGAGGAGCCCATCCCCGGCGTGGGGACCTACGACGACTTCCACACCATCGACTGGGTCCGGGAGAAGTGCAAAGACCGAGAGCGCCACCGCAAGGTAACGTGGGAACGATGTGAACCTTCAGGTCATGGTTTGAGTAGTTTTACGTTTTTACTAATGTTTATATCAGTATAGTTGTTTTTTTTCATGCTGTGGGTATTTTTAAATCCAATTAAAATTAAATACTTCGCACATGAAAGGAGCTTATTCTACTTATATTTATTTATTATATATTTATTTTTGAAACTTTAATGTTCTATTAATGTTTTGGAAGGAACTTGAACTCCATCTTAATTAATTTTTTTAACTCCTCATTTGCATTTATTATTATTTATTGCTTTAGTATTTACATTTTTTATTTATTTATGTACATATTTATTTACTTTTTTGAATATTTTTGGAACTGCAGCTCTACATATTGACTATTTTTGAAAACCTGAACTGACTCATTGTTATTTATTTATTTATTTATTTATTTATTACACTCTCATATGTATTTATTTATTATTATCTTCAGTATTTATTTTTCTACATATTTATTTAATTAGCAGAAAATTTAACACCATCTTAAATTATTTATTTAATTTATTTTTGTAAATAAACTCCATCTCTATATTATGTTTTATGATTGATTTATTATTTGCATGTTTTATTTATTTATTTATTTGTGTAAACTTGATGCAAACTAAAAGATATGATTAATCATAACAAATTAATCAAATAAAAGTGCTTCATTACATTTCATTTTTGTTTAATTACTTTATATTTATGGAGTATTTAAGTTAAATTCAGTCATACGGCAAATGCGACTCAGTGCAGTGCGAGCGTAGTAACATATAAATGAATCAGGGTTTTTTTAGGCAAATGAACTTCCTGCGGAACGGAAAGTGATACTGTGGTGTTAAAAGTGACCAGCGACTGAGAGTCTGTCATATTGAAACTTCAGAGTCGGCAGCTTTTTTTGCATCTGTATTTACGCATGTTTTGTTCATCCGTGTAGATAAACAGTAAAAAGAAGGAATCAGCATGGGAATTCACCAAGAGCCTGTACGACGCCTGGTCAGGGTGGCTGGTGGTCACGCTAACAGGACTTGCATCAGGTAAACGCCACACACACACACAAAATCCATCTTTGTGAGGTCATTCACTGACACTATGCAATGTCAGAGATAACACCTAACTGCCTTACCCTGAACAATAATAATAATAATCCCTAAAACTAGGGGTGCACGATATATCGAATCAATATCGTTATCGCGATATCACGTTGCTCGATATCCATATCGAAAGTGTCGCGATATTTACGCAATATTTTTTTTATGATGCGTCTGGTCCGACATGCACCGCTGCATTTCCCCCCCGACTCATTTCCTGATTCTCCTTCTCCATAAACAATATTAAATCAAGAGAGGTTTAACTTTTCATGCTACAGATTTCCCACAGTGGTCAGAAAGAACAGGAGAGACACTTTGTTTTTCTCAATATAAAGTCGCTACTCGCTCCAAAGCTAACCGCCGTCACTCTCTCACTTCTCCCTTGCTCTCCAACCACACAGTCCCACACACACACACACTTGCCGGCGGCTCGACGCGCACACCAGCGCACAAGTATTAAACATCAGGCCACGGTCCACCTGGCAACTTCATGCGTTTTCACTGATCGGATAGCTATCTGACTTATCAAAATACGATCTTCAATTCCCGCGCTATATGCAGATTTAACGGAGTTCACGTCACCGAAAGCAACAGTTACGAGCTGCGTTTTATGATCATCAGGTAAAATAAGAGTTCGTTTATTTAATTTTAATGAAGATAACTGTGAAAAGCGTCTGCGACTTACTTTCACTTTGATAGTTTGCGCGTTGGCGTGATGAAAAGTAAAATCAGCAGCTGCTCATCTGCGGTGATGCGTGTTGCAGTCGCGCGCGTCGTCATATCTAGCCATAACATGACAAGCCTGTAACGTTCTCATTTTTAGCGTTTTTGGAAGGAGTACATTTTACATATGTGGTTTATTCAATAACGAGATGCATTTATTTGTCCAGTTTCAACTGAAATGCGGCCCAGACCGCCTCCTGAAGTGGTTTGAGCGATTAGATTCAAATACGTCACGAATGCGTTTCACAGGGCATTTACATCTGGTCTTTTCAGGGTCATAGCTATCCGGTTAAAGAAAACGCATATAGTGGCGTTTATGTTGCATAGTGTGTTCTGTAGACTTGCTATTTATTTATTATCTTTTACACTGTAGTGTACACAACTAACATGTCCTGTTCTGTAGACATATTATTTAGGCCTATTTATTAATGCTGTACCAGTCCAATATGACTGTCAGTTGAAATAAATCTTATGTTGTAAGAAAACTTGTTTTATTTATTAATCTTTTTGATGCGTTTTCCAATAACTTTTGTAGTTTTACATCCGTTTAAAAATATCGAAATTAATATCGATATCGCAATATTCATTATCGATATCGCAATATCACATTTTTGTCAATATCGTGCACCCCTACCTAAAACCAAGTCTTGACCCTCAAACAGGACTTCTTCTCTGTGGGCCGAGTGAGTTCACGTAGTGTAATAGTGCAGCACTTCTGGGTTGTACATCAAACGTAGGCTCACAATTGGCCAGCATCACCCACATGACCAGCGTCAGCCAATAGTGAGCCTATATTCTGACTTATAACCCAGAAGCGCTGTGTCGTTACGACTTTGTTGTTGTGTAAATGAACGGCCAAGACACACAAGTTTTCGGTTTTCCATTGAAAGCGGTGTCGGGTAAACAGCCAATCGATATATTAAAGTTTTTCTTTTGTGTTTTTCGAGGTTTCACACGGTTCTACGAAATCAACAAAAAACACTTAATCATGCCAGGCCATTATTTGGTGATGTCACTTTGTAAAGAAACTACTAGTGTGTAGACTTTAGGTCCCCAATTATCCCGTTGTCGTGTTAACGAACGTCCAAAATGCATGAAAAGTTGAAATTTTTAGTCGTGTAAATGTCGGGATGCACGATATATCGGTATCGGCCGATATATGTTCATTTTTAATGTTATCGTTATCGGCCTGGTAAGAAAATGTGGCCGATATATTAAAACCGCTAAATAATGTATTATTCCCTTCAGCTGAGACACTTGTTGAGCACTGTTTATGTTTTTGAATTTCTTGAAATATGATTGAAATCTCTTCAAAAAATGTAAATCTGGTTCGGGACAACTATCATATCGGCTATACAACACTATAATGAGAACATCATTATAATTGTGCGCTTGGGACATGGATTTAATTGTGAGACTTTTGTTTTTGTATTCAGGCTCACAAAATTAAATAAAAATTTTGATTTAATTTAAAAATTTTGATTTCGAGTCACTAAATAGTAAGGGTTCACTCGTCGAATCATCTGTCTCAAATCCTGCCAATGCAATTGCGCATCTATCTTGGAAACATGGGACTTTTGAATTGTTTATTGTTTGGATATAATCATTGACGTTTACGATAATGCAAATCCTCTTTTGAAAGTAACTTGGCGCTTCAAATAAAGACAAATGTATCATTACTTCGTTACACCAATAGGTGGCGACAGGGTACTGTTAAAAATGTTTTTGTCATTTAATTATTCATTCAAGAGTTTTGTTCAAAAACGCTGGTCTTTCCAGTTATGGAAAAAGTGAAGCGTTTAAATGAGTTTTTGAATAATTCGTTCAAGCGATTTGTTCAAAAACGCTGATTCATTCAGTAATGAAACAATTGAAGTCTTTATGAGTGAGTCATAAAGACGTTGTCGTGTTAACGAACGTCCAAAATGCATGAAAAGTTTTACATTTTTAGTCGTGTAAATGGCCTGTCAGTAGGGATGCACGATATATCGGCCAGCATATCGGTATCGGCCGATATATGTTCATTTTTAATGTTATCGTTATCGGCCTGGTAAGAAAATGAGGCCGATATATTAAAACCGCTAAATAATGTATTATTCCCTTCAGCTGAGACACTTGTTGAGCACTGTTTATGTTTTTGAATTTCTTGAAATATGATTGAAATCTCTTCAAAAAATGTAAATCTGGTTCGGGACAACTATCATATCGGCTATACAACACTATAATGAGAACATCATTATAATTGTGCGCTTGGGACGTGGATTTAATTGTGAGACTTTTGTTTTTGTAATCAGGCTCTCAAAATTAGATAAAAATTTGGATTTAAGTTTATCGGCCGATATATCGGTTATCGGCTTTCAAATATAAAGAATTATCGGTTATCGGTATCGGCCAAAATTTTCATATCGGTGCATCCCTACCTGTCAGTTTTCCCTGACTAAAACTTTCTATATAACAAAGGTCCCAGGGATCTCGGTAACCTTGGATCAGTTTTTCAATAGTGCGCGCTGTTTCATTAGTGCATGAAGGATTTGTGTACTAATGCCCGTCTTCGTCCTTGTCCCCTCAGGAGCGTTAGCTGGGGTGATCGACATCGCGGCCGACTGGTTGAACGATCTGAAGGAGGGCGTGTGTCTCAGTGCCATGTGGTTTAACCACGAGCAGTGTTGCTGGGGCTCCAACGAGACCACGTTTGCTGAGAGAGACAAGTGTCCTCAGTGGAAGACATGGGCTGAACTCATCCTGGGTCAGGCCGAGGTCAGTGTGCTACTTTATGTAGACCACCGCTCAAATGTTTGGGGTCAGTAGGATTTCCTTTTTTTTTAAAGAAATTCATACTTTAATTAAAGGTTCAGTAAGAGATTGAGAGAGAGAGATAGAGAGGGAGACTGTAGAAAGAGAGATGGCTGAGAGACATTACAAAAGAGAAAAGCAAAGTAAAGACAGTAAAGACATTTTCAATGTATCCAAAATAAAAACGTATCCAAAATAAAAGTTTGTGTTTACATAATATATGTGTGTGTAGTGTGTAATTTTTTGTATATAAAAATACACACAATATACACAATACACAATATATTTAAGAAATATTTGCATGTATGTACTGTGTATATGTATACATAATTTATAATATAAATATGTAATATATTAGTAACACTTTTTTTCTTAAATATATACATGCATGTGTGTGAATTTTTATTAACAAAATAATTATACACATTACACAGTACACACACACATATATTATGTAAACAAAAACTGTTATTTTGGATGCGATTAATCATTGCCCAGCCCTTTAAAAAAAATTTAAAAAAAATTAAAAATATATATTTATATATAATAAAAAACTCATAAATGTTTCTTGAGCATCAAATCATCATATTAGAGTGATTTCTGAAGGATCATGTGACACTGAAGACTGGAGTAATGATGGTGGAAATACAGATTTGATCACAGGGATAAATTACATGTTTACAAGTCATTCACATAGAAAACATTTCTTTTAAATGGTAGTAATATTTCACAATATTTCAGTTTTTACTGTATTTTTAATCAAATAAATGCAGCCTAGGTGAGCAAAAGAGACTATTAAATAATCCTACCAACCCCAAACCTTAAAAAATGAGTGTACACCAGATCGATTCAGTTGATATTCGTTTGGCTTTATTAATGGCTCTTATGTGTGTCATCTAGGGTCCCGGCTCCTACATCATGAACTACTTCATGTTCACGTTTTGGGCGCTGTCCTTTGCGTTCCTGGCCGTGTCTCTGGTGAAGGTGTTTGCGCCGTACGCCTGCGGGTCTGGAATACCTGAGGTAATCCCGCAGAGCATTTATTGACAATAGACGCTAATCTTAAAACAGGTTTTACCTGATATCCTAAGAAGAATATGATTTTTTTTATGGGGTAACCAGTTTTTCTAGTAGGCCATTATTGACGTGTCAGTGATAACCTAGCATTTTTATGTTATTATTATAAAGAAAAAAGCTTAATTAAATCCTGAATATTATATATATATATATATATATGAAGAGTTCAGATGCAAAAGCCTCTAAGTGCCATTTGAAATTTTCTTCTAAAATGACCATTTTTATCAAGCTTGTATATTTAAGTTCAGTAATTTCACTTGAATAACAATGAAGATTACCTATTAATTGTCATTTAAGTGAAATTACTGAACTTAAATACATAAGCTTGATAAAAATGGTCATTTTAGAACAAAATTTCAAATTGCACTTAGAGGCTTTTGCATCTGAACTCTTCATATATATGTATATATAACAGACCTGCTTGCAAACCAATGCTTTATTCATGATTTTCTTTTAATTTTATGCCACCACCAAACTCATCAGTGTGAGTGTTTGTGATATAGAGCAGGGAAATGCTGCGGATTAAGATGTTCTTAACGGGTCAGGTGACCACTGAGAATCAAACCGTATTAGCTCTGATTTTGTCACTGTTTCTATGGTTACCAAAAATGTTACACAAGTTTTAGAACAGCACTTAGTCTTTTCATCAATAGAGAGTAAAGGTCATGAAGGGAGGCGTGTGTAACCTTCAATAAATGTAAATCGAAGCGACGATTTTATGTGAGTTTGTAATTTATTTGATATGTTTTTATATATATTTTATAGCTTATTGTATATGTGGATATATACAGTACAACATTTGAGGTGGATCAGTATGATTATTTAGTATATATAGTATATACACACATATATGCATGTATATATTTAAGAAATATTTGTATGTATATACTATAGTCATAGTGTATATACATTTATACAAAAATGTATATTATATATATACACTGTAAAAAAAATATTTTCAAGATTTGTTATCACAACATTTTTTCTTTTGTCAAATCAACTTAAATAATTTGTTTAGTTCAGATAACTTATTATTTAGAGTTTCTGATGATTAAATCAATCTCCTTGTATTAACTCACTTTTTCCAGTTCAATCAACTTAAAAATTTTAAGGCAACCAGGTTACTTACTTTTTTAAGTTAAACCAACAATATTTTTTTACAGTATGTATATATTTATATATATATAAACACATTTTTCTTAAATATCATATTTTCATATTGTAAAATATGTACATAGTGCTCTGGAGATTATCCACTTTGTGTATATTTAAGAAATATTTGCATGTATATACTATAGTGTATATACATTTATACAAAATTTATATTATATATATACTGTGTATATATATATATATATATATATATATATATATATATATATATATAAAAACACATTGTTCTTAAATATATACATGCATGTATGTGTGTGTTTATATTACTAAATAATTATCCAGTACACACGTGTGTATATATAATGTAAACACACTTTTATTTTGGATGCGATTAATTGTTGCCCGGCACTCATTATTTGATAGCTCAAACTGCTCCCCTTCACACAGCACTTGAAGGTTTTTTAATATGTTATTTGGTCATTCAAAATGTGTTTCTTGTGTTTTATTATCCTCTCTCGCTCTCTTTCTCTCTCGTCTGTCAGATTAAAACCATCCTGAGCGGCTTCATTATCCGAGGGTACCTGGGCAAGTGGACCCTGATGATAAAGACGGTCACGCTGGTTCTGGCCGTGGCGTCGGGCCTCAGTCTCGGGAAGGAAGGTCCGCTGGTCCACGTGGCCTGTTGCTGTGGCAACATCTTTTCCTACCTCTTCCCCAAATACAGCAAGAACGAGGCCAAGAAACGAGAGGTCAGCCTTCATTCGGATAGGGTCAAAATCTGGATATTAATACCTACATGTGTAGACGGTGATAAGGGTTGGGGAGGAATCGGATACTTGATTGACTTTTTTTTAACCTTATTGGAATCAAAATTAGGAATCGACGAGCAGAATCGTAATCGATACGGTGACGTGTCTGTTTGTGTGTTCAGGTGCTGTCGGCAGCTTCGGCCGCTGGTGTGTCGGTGGCGTTCGGCGCTCCGATCGGAGGAGTGTTGTTCAGTCTGGAGGAGGTGAGTCTCCCTTCCTTCACATCACACAAGACACAGTTTATTCCCGTGGAGTTGGGATGTCAAACGCAGGATAGATTTTGTTCAAAAGTTTTAAGTATGCCTCTGCTCACCAAGGCTGCATTTATTTGATCAAAAATACAGAAAAAAACTTTTCTATGTGATTATACGTTAAAATGTAGTTTATTCCTGTGATCAAAGCTGTGTTTTCAGCATCATTACTCGTCTTCAGTGTCACATGATCCTTCAGAAATCACTCTAATATGATGGTTTGCTGCTCAAGAAACATTTATTATTATTTTTCAATGTTGAGGACAGAATCATGATGTGTTTTCATTAAAAAAAAACAGCGTTTATATAAAATAGGAATATTTTGTAATATCATAAATGTCATTACTGATCAAGTTAATGCATCTTTTATGAATTAAAGTGTTTTGGGGTTTTTTTCCCAAATAAAGAAATAATTCACTATCAGTATTGGCCAAACTAAGTTTTAATTCATGTATAGTAGTGATATAAGCAAAACTGTATGTCACCATATTCTTACAATTTTGGTGACAGTTATACACACACCCCCACACACAAACACAAACAATTTATATATATATATATATGAAATAGCTTCATAAATAAATAAATGCATGTATAACGTTGATGAAAGGTTTTGGTACACTTCAAATGTTGACTTGTGTGTGTGTGTTTGTATGTATTACACGCATATTTCGCAATTCTGTCTTTATACACACAAACAACATTTTGTATTTTCCCCGATTGATTCCAGGATTATCTAGTTGATGTGTAACTCTCTCTCTGTCTCTCTGTCTGTCTCTCTCTCTCTCTGTCTGTCTCTCTCTCTCTCTCTCTCTGTCTGTCTCTCTCTCTCTCTCTCTCTCTCTCTCTCTCTCTCTCTCTCTGTAAAGAAGAAAAATGTATATGCTTTAATAAATTTTTTATCTGGCACTGCAAAATTGGCCATTTGGAAGACAAGAAAAAACAGACTGTTGGGACAAAGGTCAATAAGCATTGTGTCGATGTTTCTAGGTTTGGTAGCTTCCCGTTTGAGGGTGGAGTATGCATACTACACGTTGGTGGAATCTCTACCAAAGTTTATAGAATTATGGGGAATAAATGAAGTATTATGTACATTGTATGATAATGAATTGGTCTTGAGGTTTTAAAAAAAGGAAAAAAAAAGAAGGAATGGGGGAAAAAAAAATTTTACATGTACTTTGTATAAACAAAATGTAAATCTTTTGTAATAGTATATTGATTGTAATAATAAAAGTGAACTTAATCCTCTCTCTGTCTCTCTCACTCTCTCTCTCTCTCTCTCTCTCTCTTTTCTCTCTGTGTCTCTCTCTCTCAGGTCAGTTACTACTTCCCGCTGAAGACGCTGTGGCGCTCGTTCTTCGCTGCTCTGGTGGCGGCGTTCGTGCTGCGCTCCATCAACCCGTTCGGGAACAGCCGGCTGGTGCTGTTTTACGTGGAGTACCACACGCCCTGGTACCTGTTCGAGCTGTTCCCCTTCATCCTGCTGGGGGTGTTCGGGGGCCTGTGGGGGGCCTTCTTCATCCGGGCCAACATCGCCTGGTGCCGCCGCCGCAAGTCCACGCGCTTCGGTACACACACTGCATCACACACCCGGTTTGGCCTGTTTTAGTTCTTTATTAAAGTGGTTTTACAATATTGTGGTATCAAATAATCTGAGAGATTCGGAAAAAGATTCGTTCATTTTGATGAACGAGTTCGAACAGGAGAGTCACGAACGCGCATCACAAGGCGACCATTTGAGCTTATAAAACTTAAACTTTGTTATTTATTTATTAAATGAGCGATCGTTTCGTTTAATAAAACTCTTATTCATCGTCTGGATTCGTTTAAAGCCCTTTGAACAGTTTGCACTGAAACCGTCTTTTGGACCTTGAACCGTTTGGTTCCCATTGAAGTCCATTAAATGCTGGAATGTTTTCGTCAAAAACCTTAATTTCTCTTCGACTGAAGAAAGAAAGACATGGACATCTTGGATGACATGGGGGCGAGTAAATTATCAGCAAAAGTTTTTTCAAAAGTGAACTACTCCTTTAACAGCGTTAATCTGAGCGGAGCGTTATAGATGTACAGAAAAGATACAAACACATGGTACAAGATGCCAAAAAAGAAATCCATGTATGGAAATCTCCATAACGTCATCAGCAAACCACAAATTTTGTGACATTTTCCTTTTGCTTTCGGCTGTTTGTTATGTAACTGATTGTTATTGGTGGTTGCCAAGGTAACAGAGTCTTAGACCTGAGTTATGCTGCGTTCATGTGCTATGCTAAATACCAAAAGCCGACGTGGAAAATGCACATGAACACCCCCTCATGTGGTATTTTCCACTGGGCAACTCGTGGAATATTTTGATGGACGAGTTGCCGAGATGAGATAACGCCGCAAGAGTCGTGAATGGTAAAAATATATATTATTCATGATCTAGAAAGAAATATATAGCATATTATTTACCTTTTGATAAATCATTTTCTTGCTGTTGCAGATGACTTAAGCAATCTAAAATAGTTTTAGCTAAATAACAGGTCTGGATCTCCATGTTTTTAGCACATTACGATACCAGTTCACAAGTGGAAAATATCCTACTTTCCATAGCACGTGAACGCAGCATTAGTCTAATTTTTTTGGGCTTAAGTCAGTCTTTATTTTTGTGAAATAGTCTAACTTGCATTAGACTAGATTATGAGCACATTTTTGACTCGTCTAACACTATAGACCGCCCTAAAATAGCTGGACTTGTTTTTTTAGGCAAGTACCCGGTGTTGGAGGTGATCACAGTGGCGGCCATCACGGCTATCGTGGCGTTCCCGAACCCGTACACGCGGCAGAACACCAGCGAGCTGATCAAGGAGCTGTTCACGGACTGCGGGCCGCTGGAGTCGTCGCAGCTCTGCCAGTACCGCAGTCAGATGAACGGCAGTCAGGCGTATCCGCAGGGATCGGACGCCACCTCCACGCCGGGCGTTTACTCCGCCATGTGGCAGCTCAGCCTGGCGCTCGTCTTCAAGATCATCATGACCATCTTCACCTTCGGCCTGAAGGTGAGATCAGCGTTCGGTAGTAGTGTGCTTCAATACCACAGCAGTTCAAGCGAAAACGAATCAAACGACACGCTTATTTGAAGTATTTGCTAAACTAATGTACATTTTAGGCCATTTTTCATTGTTTTGCTTTGTTTCAAAATGAATCGTTATTCTGATAGTAACTTGGAATTTACATATTCATTAGATTTTGTAAATGTATTTTTTATGCAGTAACCTTTTTATTTAGATTTTGTTTAAGAAAACACACACTAATAAAATAAAATTGGTACGTTATTAAATTTTATGGCTATACAATTTTAATAAAATCTGTCATCTTGATATTTTGTTTATTTTTTTTTTATTTCATGGCCATAACACACACACACACACACACACAAAAAAAATTATTTTATTTGTGCTAAGATTTATTTAAATTTCTTTCTTTTTTTTTTTTACATTTTATGGTCGTACAACGTATAAATGTGTATTTTATTTGTGTTTTAACATCACAGATTTATATATTCAATTTTATAGCCATATTATTTAGGAAATAAGTGTTTATACGTTTTTAACAGATGTTATCGTTAAAGTCACACGATCTGTAGTTGAACATTGTGTATCCACTAAAAAATATATGATATTGCTTAATAAAGACTTTACATAAAAAAAAAAATGTTTTACCCAGGTTACACAAACATGTAAATAAATGTATTTATCATTAAAAGGGAATAAAAGGGGAAAAGAAAAACTTGTATACAAAAAAGCTACAAGTGGATAAAATCTCGTATTGTCCTTTATTTACACACGGCTACAAACTCGTAATATAATTTTTAACATAACAATAAAAGAAATGACAGACATTGCAGTCAAGCTGCCTGACACCTTATATTGTGTTCCCCTCTGTGTGTGTGTGTGTGTGTGTCCAGGTGCCGTCGGGTCTGTTCATCCCCAGCATGGCCATCGGTGCGATCGCTGGCAGGATCGTGGGCATCGCTGTGGAGCAGCTGGCGTACTATCACCACGACTGGTTCCTGTTTCGAGAGTGGTGTGAGGTGGGCGCCGACTGCATCACGCCGGGGCTCTACGCCATGGTGGGCGCTGCGGCCTGTCTCGGTGCGTGTGTATGCAGCGTCTGACCTCTCTGTGTGTTTCTGTAGGGTTACGAAATGATTCGATTCCGTACTTGAGGTCGGGAATCGGATACTTGTTGTAAAAATTTTCATTTCAATTCCTCTTATCGAATCCTTTGTACGGAAGAGGATTAGGGCCTAGCAATAATAAAAAAATAAAACCATCTCGAGATTATAGTCATTATAATGCGAAATTAAACTCAATAAATTTCAAGATAAAAAGTCGAAATACAATTTTGAGAATAAAGTCATTGTGTTTTGAGAAAAAAACTTGTTGAATTTTCGAGAAAAAAAGTTGAAATAATCATGAGAATAAGCTCATTAAATTTCAAGAATAAAGTCGTTGTATTGCGAGAAAAAAACTCATTAAACTGAGAAAAAAACTCAAAATACAATCTCGAGAATAAATTCATTAAATTCCGAGAATAAAGTCGTTGTTTAGAGACTAAACTCGTTAAATTTTGAGAATAAAGCCGTGTTTCGAGAAAAAAAGTCGAAGTAATCGTGAGAATAAACTCATTAAATTCGTTGTTTCGAGAATAAACTCGTTAAATTTAGAGAAAAAACTCAAAATACAATCTTGAAAGTAAACTCATTAAATTTCGAGAATAGTCGTTGTTTCGAGAATAAACATGTTCAATTTCAAGAAAAAGTTGAGAGAAAAAAACTCGAAATACAATCTTGAGAATAAAGTCGTATGTCGAGAAAAAAGTCGTTGTGTTTCGAGGAAAAATACCCCTTTAAATTTCGAGAAAAAAGTGGAAATATCGTGAGAATAAACACGACTTTTAGTTTACTCCGAAGATTGTATTTCAATTTTATTTTTTATTTATTTTTTTTTCTCTTGAAGTTAAACAAGCTTCATTTCCAAATGTAATGAGTTTATTTTCACGTTTTATTTTCATATTGGGCAACTCTTAAAATGACAGCACTAATATTCCTAATATACTCCTTTCCGCTCATTAAATTTCACACTAAATTTCCGCACATTAAAAAATAAATACGACCTCACGTTGTCAATTACGTTTACACGCTGCCTCCTAAACTTTCGTCCGCTATAAAAAAAATCAGATCGGATTAAATTTTTTGCGTTTTTCACATCCTAAGCCAGCATTTCGAGCGGTGTTTTGACAATTCAGAGCCGACGAATATGCAAAAACACATCAATGATCGCTTGTTTTTTTATCCCTATTGAATATTTGTTCAATTAAATGTTTGGCAACAGAGCTAAATGTGAATGATGTCTAAGTTTTTTTTTGCCTTATTGGAATCGAAACAGGAATCGTTAAAATTCAGTGGATTCCCAACCCTGGTGTTGTGCAGTGTGTGTCTAACCTGTGTGTGCTTTAGGTGGCGTGACCCGCATGACGGTGTCTCTGGTGGTCATCGTGTTCGAACTGACCGGCGGCCTGGAATACATCGTTCCTCTCATGGCGGCGGTGATGACCAGCAAGTGGGTGGGCGATGCGTTCGGCAGAGAGGGGATTTACGAAGCCCACATCCGTCTGAACGGATACCCCTTCCTGGACGCTAAGGAAGAGTTCACACACACCACGCTGGCGCGGGAAGTGATGCGTCCGCGGCGTAGCGACCCGCCGCTGGCTGTGCTGACGCAGGACGACATGACTCTCGCCGAGCTGCAGGCCATCATCTCCGAAACCAATTACAACGGCTTCCCCGTCATCGTCTCCAAAGAGTCGCAGAGGCTTGTGGGCTTCGCTCTGCGCAGGGATATAACCATCGCCATAGGTAACGGGAACATGTGCACGATCATCAACACTTTCAAGTCTGAAATACCAGTCTGGGGTGTGTTTTCCGAAAGCAATGTTAGCCAAATATGATCACAAGTTATCAGCAGACGATGTTTCCGATGAGTCGTGTGGTTGAAACGACAGATCTCGAGCTGTGGTTAGAAGCATAGTTTCTTGTTTGCATGACATGTGGCCATTTTTTAAGTTGATCTTGATGGTTATACCTTTTGTGAGTACCGTCTATAGAAAAAAAAAAACGAGCCGGAGCTGCTAAAGCTAATGCCCAGAGCTCCCACTCAGCTAAAATGGCAGTTATGGGGGCATATTCACAAAGAGTGTCTTTGGTGCCTCTTAACAGACATAAAATGCAATTAAAATGTCTGTCCAATGTGAACAAGGCTCTCACATGACAGCAAGATGCGTTTAGCAACTTAGCCATTGTTTAAATTCACCTAAGTAGTATTTTAGACGGCTAGCTGTAGTCTCACGCTGAAGGTAAATAGCAGTGTGCGGATGGGAGGAGCGTTATGATGACTAAAAGGAGCATAGATCATGTCTTCTAAATATAACAATAAAATACGTGTACATGACACAAAATTATTACATATGAGGACATGAATGCATGAACTTCAGCTCCAGAGCCTCTCTGAAAGTCACTTTTCGCATCTTACTGTTTAATAAGAGGAAAACTACTATCATAAAAACAGAAACTCAAAGGTCTTCTTCACGGCAACCCATTAAAATAAAAGTTCATTTAACTTGACAGAAATATAATAATGTTTTACAGTAGATTTAGCTATATCTCAATGTTATTATAATACTATAACTAATTTATAAAAGTAAAAAAAAATGAATTAATTTTTTTAGAATTTTATTTTTGTTGACAAGTTTTTTTTTTTTTTTTTTTTTAATTTCGTGATTAAATGATAAAATTTTAATTTATGCCTTCATTTGATTGCCAGAAAACACAGAATGTACTAAAAATTGAACAGAATTTGATGGGGAAAAAACATATTTCATAGGCTTTATGTTAAACATTAAATAAATTGTTGTTAAATTTTTAGCATCATTACTCCAGTCTTCAAAAATCATTTGCTGCTTTTTTTAAAACTTTTATTTACTGACCCAAACTTTTGAATGGTACTCTAAATATAAAGGGGCCATTTGAAATGTTCATGATCTTGATTTGCCGGAGCAATCTTAAAG